>NC_084793.1:29651952-29955910 GCF_963169125.1 Humulus lupulus | reverse complement strand
TCCTTGTCGGAGTTCAAATCAATTCCATTGGTATCGATTTTTTCATCCTCCAAGAGAACTTTCATATTCTTTTTGAATAGTTCTTCGTTGCCACCCAATAATTGATCGAAGACGTCTTCGTCATCCATCCTCACATTCTGAAGTTCTTCTCTCCAAAGTTCAATTTCATACTCCAAATTTTCAACCATAAGAGAAGTCAAAAATTTTCTTCTTTATTGTTGCTTCTTGGCAAAAAGGACAATTTCAGACTCCGATTTGCTTTCGCTTTGAGAAGTCTCTTCTTTGGAAAATGTTTTGACGATGGATAATTAGCGTTCCAGCAGTTCAATCATTGAAAGAATAGGTACTTGGAAAGTTATAAAGTCTTCCATAAAAATTCGTTTAGAATAGATATAGGAATTTTCTAGAGAAACAGATAAAGAGATATATATATTTTTTTTATGAAAACTATTTAATCTACTTTAGAATATATATATATATAGACTAATAAGATTGTAGTGTCCCAGAATTTTACTTAGTTAGCTAGCTAGTAGTAGTTGTAGTATTTTAAATTTCGTGGATTTTGGTTCAAACCGGGACTTAATTAGAAACTCATAGCAATAGTTATGAATTTTATAACTTTAACCTATAGTTTAATAATATAAATTATAACATAAGGTTTGATTAATATTGCTGGTCCTAGGTGTATTATTTATTATAACCTAAGGTTTAGATAGAGCCAATAAGAATATGACATTTGTCATAAGCATAATTATTAGGGAATTAGAGTTTGTTATTTTATGGTTAGTTAAGAAATTTGTGGATTAGGTTGTTATTTAGATAATTAAATAGATTTTTTCATAACTTTAGGGTACTGTAACTTCTGACCTATTTTTGATCCAATTATATTATGAATTTTGAAAAATAGTATTTCTAGAAATTTGTAGATAATTAAATTAACTTTCTAACGGTATAAAGATGGTTTAAAACAGAGTTCTACAACTCCTATTATGTTGATTTTACTACAGGTGAGTTTAGAGTTACAATATTTAGGAAGTTAAAAGTTAGGATTCTATTTTTTTTTATTTTTAAAACAAGCTTTGACTCCTTAGACCTACCTCTGAACGATTTGACCGAGTCCTAAGCCTTTGACTGAAGAATATTCAAATATTTTCAATTAAATTCATTATTTTTATTCAAAGCCATAAAGAAGATTTTTATTCCTAGAATTCTATAAATAGGACTTAGGACCAAGCCCTTTCACTTACTATTCAGTTGTGATCAGACTCCAAGGTGCTAGTGAGACCATAAGAGTGATAAACACTTAGATTGGGAAAAAGCTTTGCCATTCTTAAGCTTTATCAAACACTTGGGAAGTGAGGATTAAAGCATTTTAGTATTGGAGTTAGACCAATCAATAAGGTCAATTAAGGTAACCTTATTCTTAATTTCAATCCTGTTTGATTCCTTAGTTTCTTTAGTTTTCATTCAGGTTCTAATTTTTGATATGGTTTTGTGGTTAGGTTTTTTTTTTTCAGTTCTTTGAACTTAAGGTATCTTTTCGGTAAGTTTTCTCTTGGTGGTTTGGTTCTATTCTTTTCATCTCTTTCTTTTAAGAAATACTCACTATTCTTATTATTGGTTTAGGAGTGTTCCAAGTCTCGCATTTGTTCTCATATCCCGGTTTTGGTAAGGAAAATTAGATAGTTTAGTATTATGATCTAGTTTATATAATGTATGATATAGTTTATGTTTGTATGACCTAACATTTCAGGTACAATAAAGGGGTAAGTGTGTCTGGACCTAAGGTGTCCAATGATGTATGAGGGACTATTTCCGGGAGGCTCGGTTGCCAAAACTTTATGAGGGACCTATGTCCAGTGCATGACGAACTTTTGTTCGGGGCTTAACTGCCACCCCTGTATAAACACTTATCTTTTTATTATATCTGACTTGTTATTTTAGTTATGATTATGATATATGACCTATAGTTATGATTTATGATCTATGACTTATGACTTAGAGTATGCCTTATGTTTTATGGCTTAGATTATGATTTAGAATTATGACTTAAATTATGATATGATCTAGAGGTTTGTGTTTGCCTGACTCTTGTGAATTATGTTATGTTTGATTATATGACTAACTCTGGTTTGCATTTTCCTTACTGGGCTAGAAGCTCACTCCTTATGATGTTGTTATTTCAGGAAATTAAGGATAGAATGGCCGGTGGCGAGTGGGACCTAAGAGCTTTGTGATGTACTCGTGGGGACCATATAGTCGAGGAAGATCAAGCGGACCTATGTTTATTATAGAATGATTATTTTGAATTTTTATTTAAATGTTGCTCATATTTTTATGTTAAAGACAATTATTTTGTTTTTGTAAAACCATGGATCCATGTATGTATTTATTTTCAAGTTTTTATTAAATAAAAGAGCAATATTTATGATTTATGACCAAACGCTGTGTTCTCGGTAATCTATGAGAAATTAGGGTGTTACAAAGATGATGTGTAGGGTTATGAAAAAAGATATTTTCATTGTTTGTTTATGAAAATAATATATTTAACGATTAATTGCAACTTTTCAAATACATGCACGTTTCCACTTTTCATTTAATATCCATTTATGATACGAATAATTGCATCTATTAAATTTGAGGTGGTTATTCCCATTTTAAAAAATATAGGGTATTATTCGGCCACTTGTATTTTTCGAAAATTGTTCCTATTTACTTGAAATGGTGTATGAAAAAAAGACTACTTTTGGAAACCAATTAGGTATCTTTTTAATGGTCATATATTAATTGAATATTAAATCATATTCCTTAATTATTTATTAGGTAAAATAAACATTTTTATTATTAAATGGCAATAATCATTTTTTTTATTTCATTATTTTTTCGAATTTCACTATATTAAATATACTTTTGTAAGATGTTAAATAATGATGAGAAAAACAATAAATTTTAAACCTTTTACTGAGAAACTTAAAATATTTGTTCATATTAAAAATTAAGCAGAAAACAAAAACAAAATACAAATACTTAATATTCTCTAACTTAAAATCTACTCTTTATTTCCCTTTGTTTTTTTTTTTATTTGAAGATTCTTATTCTTCATCATCCATAATCCTCTTCTTCATGCTTTCACGAGTCTTCTTCATTTTGACAAGTTCTTTGTTCCAGTCTTCAATTTTTCAATATACATCTTCTTCAATCCCCTCCTCATTTTTCAAGATATTGTGGCAAACTTATAGGCAAAATTTGTTCCATCTTTGAACTCAGTAAATTTTGATGAAGGCAAGATCTCTGCTACTAACAAAATGAACTCCAATTTTTTTTATCACGTCTTCAGCAAGAGAGATGACATCTTGAATCATGTTATCCATGAGGAATGCTGAAAGACAAAGATATATGTGAAATGAGAGTATAAGTAGGTTGTGTTTGAAGAAGAAGTGTATAATATATAAAGTGTGTTCTTAAATAATTAAAAAATAATATTAATTTGTTAACAATTGCAACTCTTCAACTTCATTGATTTAAATATTATATAATTAGAAAAAAAAAATATTCAGCCATTAATGTTGTTGGGGAGACCAATAATTTCGGCCACATTAATAACTATTATTGTATATTTAATTTTTTTTCAACTCTTATCCTAGATTTCGCATTTAATTATAATTATTATTATTTTAAACTTTATTTTTAAAATATACATTGATATTTTTTTTTTTGGAAAGTGGAATAAACATGGAGAGTAAAAATATTTGATTTTATCATCAATATGTATTGAAATAATAATAAATAACATGTTTTTTTTGGTTTTTTTAAAAGAAAAGTTATTATTAAATGCAACTTTTAATATCACCACTATACTTAAATCATGCATAATAATTAAAATATAAAAAAGTAAATACTCATTGGACAATTAAATATGTTTTTGGTATTAATTTTTTTTTAATTTTTTATAGCAAAATAATATCGAATTTTATTATTTTAAAATGAACTTACAAAATTTTAATTATAAAAAATATTAAAAAAATAACCATAAAAATTCACTTTCAATTCATAACTGAGAAATCATTATAATATTTTTAAACAAAGTATGAATATTCCTACATATTCATGAAAGAGTTCAACAAAGTTTCAAGATATACTATTTCACGTTCAACATCATACATTTGACGCCTCCAATACAAGTCCTCCTTAGAAGCATCGACGAACCTTTGTGCTAATTCATTATGAATTTCTCTAATCTTACCTACTTTAGTGCTTTCTCCACTCCACTCTCCAAATGCTTGATCAATGAATGTGATTCTCACTGTACTTCTTTCTACGAATGATCTCATGAGGCGCAACTTAATTTGCTCCACAAAACTGTACAACTCTCCACTTAAGAATTTTTCTTTGCATTTCGAAAGTGATCTAATAAGAATTATTTCCTCTATCATCTTGCTGTCCATTTTCTTTCTATTTTTTTTTTGGTATTTAAATGGGCAATCTTAGTGATGATCTAGGGTTTCCTAGTCACAAATATATATAAAGAATTTGTATTCAACATTGTTTTTGTACACAAATAATTAATAAGTAAGAGAAGACATCGGGAATAATAATGAGTGATGAGCAAGACGAGGAGTCAACTACTCCAGAATAATTAATAATATTTAAAAAAAATATTTACTTTAAATTTAAATTAACGATATTTTTAAATATATCATTTTCGAAATATATCTTAGTAAAAATTAGTCATTTTTGAAATACATCATAGGATAAATGACTTTGTTCATTTTTTAAATATATTGCTACAAGAGAAAAAATGGATATGTAAAGTGCTAACAATAATAATTATAAAAATAAAAAAAATTCAAATTTCCATTAACAAGAATAAAATTCTTAATTCAATATAGATGAGCAAACACTCTTGTTGACGCCGTTTTTCGTCAACTTAAAACGTAGAGCAATTAAACAATATGAGCTATGGTGTAGATGAATAGTATGGTGGAACAACAAGGGTTTTACGTGGTTCAGCAGTTAAATCTGGCTAGTCCACGAGTCTATTTTATTAGAACTTGGAGTTTTTTTGGAAATCCTTCAGAGATGAATTCGCCAGAGTTTTCTCTCAAGATATCAAAAGATCCCCCCCTTTACAAGTGTTCATGACCTCTCTATTTATAGAGAGTTTTCAGAGTTCATTCCCACATATTTCGGGAAGATACTTCTACATATTAATTGAAATAATGATATCAAATGCTGTAACTCCTATATACAAGGAAACATCCCCTGAAGACCAGGAAATGGATAACAGACTTGTTAATATCCCTTTAATGTTGGGATGTTACAACAATAAATATCTTTAAATGTACAGAACGCGTTACATCAGATGACTCATCAAATCTCCGAGGTCTGCAACCAGCATCGCGTCAGTCAAGGTTTATAGACAGGTTACGAACTAGCCGTCTTATTCCAAGACCTGCTCGGAGCAGATAAATACCATCGAGGCTGTCACATTTCGAGCTTGTGCTCTTTAAGCTTGGACTACTCAGTTTGAAGACACTCGCTAATGGATGTATCCCGATGCTATGCTCTTTCGAGCTTAGAAAGAATCTTGAGGTTACATCTTCGAGATTGCCGTCTTGTTTCGGGGGTTTTACAACTGGACCATGAACATGAATTTTTATATATCTCGAGCTCACACTCGATGAGTCCGGCCTTTGAGGTCATAATTTCTTATCTCGAAATCTGGGTGTAACAGTTTGCCCCCTCAACAGTATTAGTTCGAATCCTATGAGAAGGAAACTTTTGAACTACTTCCATTGGGAACCATACCATCAAACATACTCGAGTGTGGACACGCGTCAGCTGGGTATTGATCACTCAAAGTACTTGAGTACCTTGGAAACCTGCCCACGTCTATCCGCCTACCATTCTTTATGGTATTATCAACTGACGAGTTCCTAGCCACTTGATCTGATACGGAATCTGGCCAATGGCCCAGATTAATCCGACCTTTTACATTTCCACGTGCTTATAAATAAGACTCTAGTCGTCTTCTTCTTTTTTACTTTCACGTTCAAAATTACAGAGAGAAAAAAGGAATAAAGAAAAACCAGAAACCTCCTTGCCCATTTCTTGCATGTTCTCCAAGCCGAGAAGACAAAGCAACGTTGGACTCTTTGATTCCATGAGATCGTACTTGCAGCCGCTTATACAATCATCCATTTGTCTATTTTGCCGATCGTATTGTGTAAGTTTTCTGTTCATGGCTTCATATGTCCGTATCTTTGCATTATTTTTTCCATGTGTGTTTATGTTTCTGTTGCACCTTGGGCACTTGGATTTTGTTGGTCCATTCATTAGCTTAATTCACTAGAATGTTTCGGCTGATAAATATTAGATTTAGGTTCTAACATTATTGGTTCCAAATCCAGTTCATGTGCAAAGAGACCCAAATATAGTTCTTTTTCTGAGTTTTCAAATTTCAGAGGACATATCTTGCACACCAAGATATTGGGTATAAAATCAAGGTTTTTTTAAAGAATGCACGATTCCCAAAAATATCACTTTTTGAATAACCGCCACCTTTTTTCCCTGAAATATCGGGATTTCCTATAACATGTCCACCTTTTTACCTTTCGGTGGAATACACACTCTGAGATTGGCGTCATCCTTTGGATCGAGCTTACCTTGTAGCTTCGATAATTTGAGCTTAGGTATTTTATTAATCTCATTATTTCTTGTTCGCTTGGCCCTCACCCTTTTGCTTTTTTGTTAGATGCCACAGAATTCACGAAAGTGGTGGGGGTTAAAGCTCGCGATTCCTTATTCACTAGTAGCTTCGAGCCTGGAGTCTTCTTTTACTCGAAACCAGCGCTTGATTTGAGAGCACGAACTGAGGCGTGTGCAAGAGGACATTCGAGACCACTTCCAACGTCAGATAGACAAGGTCGAAGAAGGGAAAAGGAAAAAAACTAAGGGTCGCCCTTTATCCAGATTCGGACACCGAGCCTAGACCGATTCCTCTCGACCCTACGCTCAAAGTGACAACCGCCTTCAAGCTGGGAGATCTTCAATTCTTGCTGATGGGGGAACCTTCTACCTCGCAGCCAAGGAGAGAATTCTTCGAGGCCGAGCACTATTGGACCTCGGTCACATCGTTAGGTTAGATAACTGACATTTTGGCCTTTCACGGCATAGGATTGTCGGGCTCGCTAAGGTGTCGAACTCCGACCTCCCATGAGTGAAGTTGTCGCGCTCTGGGAGATGGAAATCCTGACAGCAAGCTGAGATACACAGCTTGGAGCCAGGAACGCATGAAGGCAGGGGTAGTGCTGCCCTTGAAGTCTTTTTTCAAAGACTTCACAGACTTCATTGGGCTTGCTCCCTTCCAGCTCAACACCAACTCATACAGGGTTTTGTCATCCCTGAGGTCGCTCTACCATGAGCTAAAGTGGGCAGGACCTTCACCAGAAGAGATTTTGTATCTCTTTTGTTTGAAAAGCAATCCCTCCCGAGCTCGAGGAGGAGATGGCTTCTACTATCTCTCGAGCTATCCCAAGGAGATGAAGATGTTTGAGGATCTTCCCAACCATCCTCCTCATTTCAAGAAGGCCTTCTTCTGGACAGATGGCCTAGCTCCATCTAGATATTATTCAATCAGACGAATTCGTAAGTATCTCAACTTCTTTCTTTTTTGTGCTTGAATTTTGCTTAGGCTCGTGTTTAGTTGAAATGCGTTTAATCTTCCAGCCAACTACCACCGCCCTACTCCCACCAAGGAGATGAGAGAGCACAGAGAGGCTCTGCTTCAAGTCCCCTATGGCAGGAGGTCCCTCTCCTATCTCCTGCACGAAGACAAGCTCCGGGCATGCGACCTCTTGGAGGAGGATAAGTCTACATCTGACTGGTCCAATAAGAAGTACGACCAGTTGGAGCTCGTGCCTCTCCCAACTGGAAACCTTCCTTCGAGGAGAAATGCGAGGCCTCCATCTCCAGCTCAGCGTCGCAGGAGTCCGCAATCGGGGAATGAGGCCAACGATGAAGCCTCGAGCTCGGGCTTAGATGAGAGAGGTACAATCATCCTTAGCTCGGATTTGTGGTCTCCCTCACTACTAAAACATAAACCCGATAGATTAATATTGTGTAAGGACGATAGGAACTATTTCTATGTATGGTCTTAGGTAGATGAGAGGGTACATAGGTTCGACAGTTGGCTTTGGAAATACGACACCATGTATAGCCTGACTGAGGTATGGAACGATATAGCCGTTCAATATGGGACTAATGACTATAGGGACCTTTCGAGGTTGACTTCCACCTATAGGGAAGGCACTCCCCCCTCCTTTTTTGAAGATGGGGGAATTTCGTGGTCGCCGAGCACAAGCTCGGGGGAGAGTTCCAGTTAGGTTTCTCTCCACTTTTATTTTCATTCCTTGTCTGTCTGCATCATGCTAACTTATTTTGTTTTGGGATATCTCATAATGTGATGTGAATGTGCAGGTGAGATGGACTCTGACCTTGACAACATTCTGGTCAGCAGCGAAGCTAAAAGGAGTAAGCGCCCGAGGGGGTCACGAAAAACAGACCGTCCTGCTAAGGTCCTTAAGAGGACCGAGAAAACGCCTCCTCCCCCGGCTCCGGTTGCTCCGAGCACGGTTTTGAGTCCACCTGCTCAGGTTGAGACGTCCTCCTTGACCTTGCCTCATGCTCCTCCTGCAACCCAGGTCAATCCCACGCTTGGCTTGCCTACGAAGAAACCCTCGACCTCAAGGACACCTCTACTTTCGATTTCTACTCACGTCGATGAGTATGTTATCGACAATGCAGCTGGACCCCACTGGGCTACGCTAGGCTCAGACGTTCTATCTCAGGTGGTCCAGAGTTTTGGCAGCTTCGACACTCCTCACTGGCAGTTCATTAACAAAGCCCGAGATTGCAACATTCTTTACGAGAAGAGCATTGAGCTCATTGCTGTGGTAACCTTTCTTCTCTCGCTATTAGTTGTATTTATACCTGTTCCATATGCTAATTTGATTTCCTCGTATATTAGACTCTTGCTGTCTCTGCTCAACTTAATTATAAGTTGAACAACGAGGTCCACTCGAGTTGGTCTTTTGCTCAGGAGGAGAAGAATCTCCAACTCAAAATGAGTGACGAGCTCAAGGCCACAAAGGCAAAGGTGGAGGCAGGAGCTGCAGACATCCGAGCTTGAAAAGTTGAATGCCCGGCTCGCAGAGCTTAAGAAGGAGAACGCTCGGGCCAAGGAGATCAATGCCAAGCTTGAAGAAGAGAAGGCTACCACTTTCGAGATCATGGAGGGTGAAAAGGCTCGTCATCTTGAAGAGTTTAAGGAGAAGAAGGACCGGGAAGTCGACTTGGCCATGTAGAGAATCTGGGCCAACAATGTCGACCTCGACACCAGCTTCTTAGGCCCTCTCAAAGCAAAGCTCGTGGCTAAATGGCAAGCTCGGCTTGATGAGGAGGAGGCTGCTCGGGATGAGGCAGAGGGAGCCAGGGATGATGCTGATGCTGAGAAGGCCAAGGAAGATGCTGAGAAGGCCAAGGAGAACGCTCCTTCTTTTTAAATCTTGCCTCGGGGCTGCATCCCCTTGAATTTCTTATAATAGTTTTTTATGTTTGATTTTTTATTTTTTATGCCCCCGGGGCCAAGACAATTCTACAGCTCGTGAAAGAGTTGCCTTTTTATGATATTTGAGATACCATTATTTGACTTTATTTTAATACATTTGCTTTACATTTCCTGGGTTGAAATGTTTTGCACATTTTATATTAAAGTGTCATATATGTTTGTTTATTCATACAAACATAGTTTAGATTTAAGCTCGAGGTTCAATGCATTCATGCACAGTTTGCTCAAAATATCCGTTTCCGATCTCGTTATTTTATCATGGTCGGAAATTACTTTTACCATGCACCCAAAAGTACTTATATGGTGTGTAATGTAAATTTTTTAGTTATATATTACTTTTTTAGTTACTTTTTCTCATCCTCGGGTAGCTCCCCGAGGTTATGAGATCGAAACTATCGTTTTGCAAGATACTCCAGCCTCGATCTCGACTTAATGCGAAGTGGGTTTATGCTCCAACTTACCGTCAATTAGTTTTAGCAGGTTTGTTCCAAACCTATTAAGGTCGTGCTTGGTTTGTAATCCATACACTTATATTATTCATCTAGTTTGCATATTTGATTATATCCAAACATTTTTAATTCTTGATAATTTGGTTACGTCCAAACACTTGTATTTTTTTGATAGTTTGGTTATATCCAAACTATCTTAGCTCGCGCATTTAATTATATCCAAACACTTGTATGTTTTTGATAGTTTGGTTATATCCAAACTATCTTGGTTCGCGCATTTGGTTATATCCAAACACTCGTATATTTTTAATTCTTGATAATTTGGTTACGTCCAAACACTTGTATGTTTTTGATAGTTTGGTTATATCCAAACTGTCTTAGCTCGCGCATTTGGTTATATCCAAACACTTGTATGTTTTTGATAGTTTGGTTATATCCAAACTTTCTTGGTTCGCGCATTTGGTTATATCCAAACACTCGTATATTTTTTCGAATATGCTATTTTATTTTTTCAAGCTGAAGGTATATGTACCACTAATGCCCCCTTAATATCCTATGAATGCGACCATAGGTTATTCAATTAAGAGAGATTGCAAAAAATACAGCATATTAAAACAAAATCAAACTTTATTCGAATAATCCCAAATTAGGAAAATAGTACAGACAAACAAGCATGGTTATAGGTGATATCCTTCCTTCACTATTGATAGTAAGGTTGTAGGTGTTCGCCATTCCATGCTCGTGGTACCAAACTTCCATTCAATCTTGCCAACTTGTATACGCCGGGTCAGATGACTAATTCTATCTGATAAGGTCCTTCCCAATTTGGCCTGAGCATGCCAGCTGCTGGATCCCGTGTTGCCAAGAATACAAGCCTCAGCACCAAATCTCCTACGCTGAATTTTATATCTCGAACTCTTTTGTTGAAGTACCAAGTAGCTCGCTGTTGGTATGCATCATTTTTTAGCTGAGCTTCGTTCCTTCTTTCTTTGATCAGGTCCAGAGTTTCTTCAAGCTGGGATTGGTTAGAGGTTTGGTCATAAGTGAGGGCTCGAATTGTGGGAATTTCGACCTCGATTGGCAACATAGCCTCGCAACCATACGCCAGAGAAAATGGGGTATGTCTTGTTGATGTATGGGTCGTGGTCCTATATGCCCATAGAACTTGGGGAAATTCTTTGGGCCATCTTCCTTTAGCTTCTTCCAACTTTTTCTTTAGTGAACTCTTTAGGGACTTATTTACAGCTTCGACCTAGTCATTCGCCTAGGGATGGGCCACCGATGAGAAGCTCTTTATTATCCCTTTTTTTTTTTTGCAAAAGTTGGTAAATAGATCGCTGTCAAATTGAGTACCGTTATCGGACACAATCTTCCTCGGCATCCCGTATCGGCATATGATGTTCTTTACTACAAAGTCAAGGACTTTCTTCGAGGCTATTGTCGCTAAAGGCTCGGCTTCGGTCCACTTTGTGAAGTAATCTACCGCGACTACTGCGTATTTCACTCTACCTTTGCCAGTCAGCAATGAGCCTATGAGGTCGATTCCCCAGACAGCAAATGGCCAGGGGGAGGTCATCATAGTTAGCTCGGAGGGTGGAGCTCGAGGAATTTTCGCGAACCGTTGGCACTTATCACACCTCTTGACATAGTCGAACGAATCTTTTTTGATGGTAGGCCAGAAGTATCCCTGGCGTATGAACTTCTTGGATAGGCTATGCCCCCTAGTATGGTCTCCACATAACCCTTCATGAATTTACTCTATGATTTTCTTAGCTTCGGGTGGGGTCACACATTGAAGTAGTGGCATGGAATATCCTCTTCTATACAGCTTTCCATCTATAATGGTATACCTGGGGATCTGATACATCAGTTTTCGAGCCTTGTTCCGTTCTTCTGGGAGAATTCCGGTCTCAAGGTAGTCAACTATCGAAGTCATCCAGGTTGGCTCGGAATTGATCATGCAAACATCTTCCTGCCCAGGCTCGTGAATACTGGGCGTCATGAGATCTTCGATTGGCACGAAATTCAGTTCGTCAGTCTCGGTAGAGGTAGCAAGCCTGGCTAAGGCGTCCGCATTCGAGTTCTGCTCTCGGGGGACCTGTTCTATCACATAGAACTCGAAATGCTCCAATGCAGATTTTTCCTTTTCTAAATATGCCGCCATTCTCGTACCATGAGCCTGGTATTCTCCTAAAATTTGATTAACCACCAGCTGGGAGTCACTGTAGCAATGTATCGCTTTGGCTTTGAGTTCCTTGGCTATACGGAGTCTTGCCAGTAGGGCCTAGTATTCAGCTTCGTTATTCGACGCGTCGAAGTCAAATCTCAAGGCAGAGTGAAATTGGCTTCCTTCTGGGGTGATCAAAATTACACCTGATCCTGATCCATTTTCATTTGAAGACCCGTCAACATAAAGTTTCCACAGTTTGCGGGCTGGGGTTATAACTTCATCGTTGGTTACACCAGTGCATTCCACTATGAAGTCTGCCAAGGCCTGTCCTCTTATGGTCATCCTAGGATGATAAGTGATCTCAAATTGTCCAAGTTCAATGGCCCATTTGAGCAGTCGACCTGAGGCTTCTGGCTTGGACAAGACTTGTCATAGTGATTGATTGGTCAGTACATGGATGGGGTGCGCCTGAAAATAGGGTCGGAGCTTTTGATATGAGGGGATTAGGCTGAGAGCTAACTTCTCCATCAAGGGATATCTCAATTCTGCCCCCAGTAACCTTTTATTGACATAATACATAGGCCTTTGCACTTTTTGTTCTTCTAGCACGATTACCGCACTTATGGCATGCTCAGTCATAGCAAGATATGTGTAGAACTTCTCCCGTGATGGGTTTTGACAAGATGGGGGGTTCTGCGAGGTGTTTCTTGAGCTCTATAAAAGCCAACTCGCATTCCTCCATCCATTTGAATTTCTTGCCTCCTTTCAAAAGGTTGAAAAATGGAAGACAACGGTCTGGAGATTTCGAGATAAATCTACTTAGCACCGCCATCCTGCCAGTCAAACTTTGGACATCCTTATGCTTCCGAGGTGAGGGCATATCAATCAGAGCCTGGATTTTGTCTGGATTAGCTTCTATTCCCCGGGTATTTACAATGAAGCCCAAGAATTTTCCCGAAGATACTCCGAAAGAGCACTTCTGAGGGTTGAGTTTCATGTTATATCTCCGTAACACGGTGAAGCATTCTTCGAGGTCATCCACATGGTTATTGTTAAGTTGAGATTTAACTAACATATCGTCAATATAAACTTCCATGTTGTTACCTATTTGTTCGGAGAACATCATGTTTATGAGTCGCTGGTAAGTGGCTCCAGCATTCTTGAGCCCGAATGGCATGACGTTATAGCAATATATGTTGGCGTTTTATGCCCTAATTAAAACCCAAATTCTTTGTAATCTCATTTTACTATCAATAAAAGAATAGAAATCATTTTTTGACTTGGTCAATTACTTTGCTCACATGTTTTATTTTCATGATTATTTGTTTAATATAAACTTCTATTAAATCCCGAGCATATAGCTAATCTTATTTATAGTAACGTAATCACAGTGGAATATAAATATGATTATATGTTCAAAATAAGTTAGTCCTAAGATTAGTCAGTGCACCAGATTTACACTGACTTGCCAATCTACGATATGATCTACTTACACATTACAATGTTATGTTATTTCCAGAACATTAGCAAAGTAGATAAGATCGGATGTATTTGTTACATCGGACAGGACCGATATTGACAGTTGATAAGATAAGTAAACATATCGTTATTATCTATTCTAGTCATATCATATAGTTGACTATAGGACAATTCAATCTCAATTCTGAGTGGTTAGTATTCTAACTGATTGTATTATTTGAGTTCTTTGACTTGTTCGTTACCAGCTTACCCTACGGACTAGCCCATACTTACATCTTGGGAACTCGGTAGTATAATTGAGTGGGAGTGTTAATCATAGATATGAACATCTATAGCTTCTGATGAAGAAGTGAAATGGTGGTTTCCTTTTAGTTTGGTTCAAGGTGTTAAATGATAGAGATCTCATTTCAGTAATTAAATTAGTTTACTGAAATATCATTTACAAGGAACTAAGTGTTTTAAGGATAAAATACAATGAGGGGTAAAACGGTATTTTAGTCCTATCTCATTGTAGACCGTCTATAGAGGATTGAGTGAAAAATATGGTTGTAACAATGGATAATTAATAGCGTATCTATATTTGTTATAGAGCGTTCTATGAATTCAAGAGTGCAATTCCGAGTCTATAGTGGAGTCACGAGGAATTAATAAGTTAGTAAATTTATTTGTTAGATTTATGATAACTTATCGCAGCTTGATTTCATAGGCCCATGGTCCCCATTGTACCTCGGATAAAATCATCTAGATTGTATCAATTAATTGATTTAATCATCAATTAGAATTATCAAAGTTGACCAGGTCAAATTTGGATAGTTTCACAGAGTTGTGTAATTTTGAGAAGAAAAGAGAAATTATGGCAGATTTATTAATTAAGATAAATTGGTATCTAAATTAATAAATAAGTTTAAATCAAGGTTCAAATTATAAATAATTAATTTGATAAAGGATTTAAATAATTATTTAATTAATTAAATCAATAGAAAATAATACAGGCCTTGATTTTAAGTCCAATGGGCTTATAATCAAATGGGAAATTTCACGGGCCTATAGACCATGATAATTTCGACCTAGGGCTTCAAAATGGCTATTATTTTATTGATTTTTTAATTAAATTAAATGGCCTAATTGAGTCTATAAAAGGAGTGCTTAGAGAGAAGTCGAAACATAAGAAGTTTTGATAAGTCTCAAGTCAGATTTTCTAATAGTTTTAGATTCTCTCTAAACACAAGTTCTTTTCTAAGCCACTTTGTTATTTTCACTTCTTCTCTGTATATCTATCTCATGTGTTGAGAATTTCCCACACTAGTCTAGGTGGTTCTAAGGTTACATTGGAAGATTGTGAAGAAAATAGAAGATCGGTTCAGTTTCTTGATAATACTCTGCAACAGAAAGGATACAAGAGTTAGAGAAACTGAAGGAATGACTCTTAATTCTACTGCGTATACTGTAAGTATTATATTATTTGTTTCTCTTTGAATTCAATTTTAGAAACATGTTTTAGGCTATCTCGTATTAATTTATTTAATATTAGATATACATGAAAATAAATAAAGATCCTGTATAGGCTAATCCAACAATATAGCCCTTTGTCTGTCACAAAACTCGTATGCTCTTGGTTAGGGGCATGCATGGAAATCTGGTTATATCCAGAATAGGCATCCATGAACGACATGAGTCCATGCCTTGCCATGGCATCCATGAGATGGTCGATCTGAGGAAAAGGGAAGCAGACCTTAGGACATGCCTTATTGAGGTCCGAGTAATCAATACAGGTCTGACACATCCCATTAGGCTTCGGGACTAGTACCGGGTTGGCTACCCAATCAGGGTAAAAAGCATCCCTGATGAATCGATTTGCTTTCAACTTGTCGACTTCCTCTTTAAGGGCCTTCTTCCTATCGTCATCCAGTAGTCTCCGCTTTTGTTGCTTTGATGGGAAGCTTTTGTCGATATTCAATGCGTGGCTCACCACTTTTGGACTTATCCCTATCATGTCCGAATGTGACCATGCGAAGACATCCCGGTTCTTCTTCAAAAAGAAAATTAATTGCTATTTTGTTTCTTTGGGGAGGTTTTTCCCTACCTTTACTGTTTTCGAGGGGTCTGGTTCTTCGATCCTGATTTCTTCGAGCTCTTCCAATGGTTCGAGATCAGCTCTTTCCTCTATTCTTGGATCGATTTCTTCATCTATTTTGAAGACTGTCCCGTCCTTATTTTGAATAATGACGAGTGCTTGTGCACTCATCTGCTTCTTTCCTCTAATGGAAATGCTATAGCATTCCCTTCCGGCTAGCTGGTCTCCCTTCAGTGTCCCAATTCCACTAGAAGTCGGGAACTTGATGGCCAAATGCCTTACAGAAGAGACTGCCCCCAGCCCTACTAGGGCGAGTCTTCCGAGCAGCACGTTGTAGGCCAATGGCAGGTCCACTACTACAAATTCCATCATCTTGGTTGTTGAGACTGGGAAGTCTCCCAAGGTCACAGGGAGTTCGATGGATCCTATACAGGCAATCCCTTCTCCTGAAAAACTGTACAACGTAGTTGCACAGGCCTTTAGGTCACGCAGCGCGAGTCCCATCTTTTCTAAGGTGGCCTTATAGAGAATGTTCACTGAGCTCCCATTATCAATAAGAACTCGGTGAACCCTCTTGTTCGTGAGCTTAAGAGTGATGACTAGTGGGTCGTTGTGAGGAAATTGAACATGGGACGCATCATCCTCAGTAAAGGTTATAGGTTAAGATTCAACCCTTTGGTACTTCGGAGCTCTGGGTTCGGGTTCATAGGGGGACCCGTCGCCATTTTTTAGCTCATTCATGTATCACTTTGGGGCGTTCTTGCCCGATCCTACGAGATGAGGCCCACCCAAGATGGTTACAACATCTTCTCCATCAATCGGAGGGGTCTCTCGTCTTCCCTAGCTCGGGAATTGCTATTTTGGGCAGGCGGCAGTGCAGCTATCCTCTGGCTGGTTGAAGCCTGATTATTATTATAGTTTCTGACATACTGCCTGAAGTATCCTCTCGAGATCAGGCCTTTGATCTCGTCCTTCAGTTGCCTGTACTCATCAGTAGTGTGTCCAGTATCTCTGTGAAATCGACAGTATTTACTGGAGTCTCTCTTCGATTTTTGGTTTCTAAGGGGGTCTGGACGTCTGAAAGGGACCTGGTTTTCATTAGCCAGGTAAATATTCTCCCGAGACTCGTTGATCTTGGTGTACACCTTGTACACGGAGAAATACCTTTCCCCTTTCTTCTTCTTTCCCCCTTCTACCTCGGGGTTACTTCCTTCATTCTTCTTTCTTTTGGAAGGGTTTTCTGCAGGGGGTTTCGAGGCTGATGGGTCCGCCGAGGTCGAGGCAGAGTTTACATTTGTCGTTGTAGTTATGGGCTGAGAGGTCATATTTAGCGTTGACCTCGCCTCTTCTACATTGACAATCCTCTGAGCTCGTTGATTAAACTCGGTTATGGACCTCACAGGCTTCCTCTGCATATCTTCCCAGAGGGGACTTCCCAGCATTACCCCAGCTCGGACGGCCATTAAATGACCGCTGTTTTCTACATCACGAGCTCGAGCGACTTCCAGATTGAATCTTGTAAGGTAGCTTTTCAGCGTTTCATTTGGTTGTTGCCGGAGTTAGTCAGGGCCGATGCCTCGGGCCTTATCCCGATCATGGCTCTAAGTTGCTTCTCGAAATTCCTTGAAAACTGATCCCAAGAAGTGATTGAATGCCTCTTATATTTTTCGAACCAGTTTTTTGCTGGTCTTGTAAGCGATGCTGGAAACAGCATGCATCTGAGCTCGTAACCCACATTACTTGCTCTCATAATAGTGTTAAATGTACTTAAGTGACTGTACGGGTCGGATTTCCTTTCAAAAGGTGGGACATGAGGAATCCATAACCCTTGAGGAAATGGAGTGTTGGAAATGTGGGGAGTGAATGGTTCGAGCTCCTCATCAAAATCTCCATCCTGATTTCGGCCTCGCTCATTCTGTAAGAGCCTAAATGCTCTTTCCAGTTGATCAATTCTCTCCTAAACTGGATCCACGGGAGATCTCGCCTAAAATTGGTTATCGTTGATCACAATTCCAGGCTCGCGCCTTCGCATGGGATCCTTGCACCCATTTAGGCGATCTCTCAGGTCTGGGTTCGAGGGTTACCACTACCATGATTTTGATTTAGGTGTTCCCGCAAGTCAGGGTGGTTCCTTTGGTTCCCAGTATTTCTGCGTCCTTGATCATACATACTGACTTATCTGGTGTCCCCTAAGTCTTCGCTGGGGAGGCTCATAGCATGATTGTTTCGAGATGGATTCCTTTTAGGTTGCCTCGTCTCTATAGTGTGAGACCGAGACATTTGGGTTCTCGTAGGCTGGGCGCCTCTCCGTTCTCTAGCAGTTTCTCCATTCCCCTGCTTCAGTCCAGACCGCCTTTCCCTATCACCCTGAGTAGGTTGTGTGTTTCTCTGAGGTGATGAGGGATACCTTATTGGCGACGGAAGGTACTGTATGGGTGATGGTGGCTGCCACCCATTTTAGGGTCTGGATGGTCCCGAGTTTGCCTGTGCTGGCTCGGGAACATTCTGCACATTACTAGGATTCTGAGTTCGAGCCGTTGCAGGGGCTCGGTTATTCACAGTTTCCGCTGGTAACTTAGCAGTTGAGTTAACAGGAGCTCTAGCCCAGGTGTTTCTTCGGGGCCTCGAAGGAGCAGGCTGTTCTGCCGGCGGCGGAGGTTGCTCCGTTCTTCTTGTGGTGGCATTTTTGCGAGGTCACCCACGAGGCCTGCGGGGAGGAACATGAACGTCCCGTGGAGGTGGGACCTGGAACTCAGATGGAGGTTGAGGCTGGGCCGCCTGTGCCTCCGCAGCGAATCTAGCTAATTCCTCGTTACGCTTCTTGGCCTTAGCCAACTATTTTCTCAACTGACGATTTTCGAGTTCCACAATGGGAACATATCGCTCAGGATTATAGTACATGTCCTCATCGTCCCTGGGGACCGATGGAGCTGGAGGTCCTCGAGAGTCGGAGGACTCACTTCTCTCCTCTGGTTCTGGATTCTTCATTGGCTGTTTCCCAAGGCGCTGCGGATAATTGACTTATTCTTCAGGAATATTAGGATCATTTGCGGCCATAGCTAATCAGGGAGGCTTTTTTGAATGACTAGACTCAGATTTGTACTGCTTAATGCTCTCAATGAAAGCACCAAACTGTTGATGCTGTTTTTTCGTCAACTTAAAACGTAGAGCAATTAAACAATATGAGCTATGGTGCAGATGAATAGTATGGTGGAACAACAAGGGTTTTACGTGGTTCAGCAGTTAAATCTGCCTAGTCAACGAGTGTATTTTATTAGGACTTGGACTTTTCTAGAAATCCTTCAGAGATGAATTCCCCAGAGTTTTCTCTCAAGATATCAAAAGATCCCCTCCTTTACAAGTGTTCATGACCTCTCTATTTATAGAGAGTTTTCAGAGTTCATTCCCACATATTTCGGGAAGATACTTCTGCATAATAATTGAAATAATGATATTAAATGCTGTAACTCCTATATACAAGGAAACGTCCCCTGAAGACCAGGAAACAGATAACAGACTTGTTAATATCCCTTTAATGTTGGGATGTTACAACAATAAATATCTTTGAACGTACAGAACCAGCATCGTGTCAGTCAAGGTTTATGGACAGGTTACGAACTAGCTGTCTTATTCCAAGACCTGCTCAGAGCAGATAAATACCATCGAGGCTATCACATTTTGAGCTTGTGCTCTTTAAGCTCGGACTACTCGGTCTAAAGGCACTAGCTAACGGATGTATCCTGATGCTATGCTCTTTCGAGCTTAGAAAGAATCTCGAGGTTACATCTTCGAGATTGTCGTCTTGCTTTGGGGGTTTTACAACTGGACCATGAACATGCGTTTTTATATATCTCGAGCTCACATTCGATGAGTTCGGCCTTCGAGGTCATAATTTCTTATCTCAAAATCTGGATGTAACAACTCTAATTTTTGTTGACAAAATAGACAATCCCTAAATGTTCTTGAAAGCATCCAACAACATTTCATGATATACAATTTCACGTTCAACATCATACATTTGAGTCGTCCAATACAAGTACTCCTGCTCAGAAGCATCGATGAACTTTTGGAATAATTCATTCTGAATGTGTGGAATTTCACGTACTTTAGGGCTTTCTCCACTCCATTTTCTAAATGCTTGATCCATCATTGTCTTTCTCATTGTAATGCTTTCTTTAAGTGATTTATTGAGGCGTATCTTAATCTCTTCCATGAAGCTATACAACTCTCCATGTAACGCCCTAATTTCTCATAGATTACTGAGAACATAGCGTTTGATCATAAATCATAAATATTGCTCCTTTATTGAATAAAAACTTGAAAATAAATAAATGGATCCATGGTTTTAAAAAAATAAAATAATTGTCTTTAACATAAAAATGAGCAACATTTAAATAACACTTTAAAAGAAAACATTCTTTGATAAAAAAAAAATAAATAGACCCGCTTGATCTTTCTCGACTATATGGTCCCCACGAGTACATCACTAAGCTCTTAGGTCCTCACTTGCCACCGGCCTTTCTATCCTTAATTGCCTGAAATAACAACATTATAAGGAGTGAGCTTCTGAGCCCAGTAAGGAAAATACAAACAAGAGTTAGTCATATAATCAAACATAAGATAAATTCACAAGAGTCATACAAGCACAAACTTCTAGGTCATATCATAGCTTAAGTCATAATTCTACATCATAAATCATACTCTAAGTCATAAGTCATAAATCATAGATCATAAGCATAAGTCATAACTATAGGTCATAGGTCATATATCATAATCATAACTATAATAACAAATCAGATATAATAAAAAGATAAGTGTTTATACAAGGGTGGCAATTAAGCCCCGGACAAAAGTCTGTCATACACCGGACATCACTTAGGTCCGTCATAAAATTTTGGCAACCGAGCCTACCGGACATAGTCCGTCATACATCATTGGATACCTTAGGTCCAGACACACTTACCCCTTTATTGTACCTGAAATGTTAGGTCATACAAACATAAACTATATCATAAACTACATATACTAAGTCATAATACTAAACTATCTAATTTTCCTTACCAAAAACCGAAATATTAGAGACAAAAGCGGGATTGGAAACTCCTAAAACCAAACATAAGAAAACCATAAGTTTCTAAAGAAATGAGCTTGAAAAGAAGATCTAACCCATCGAGATAAGAACTTACCGAAAACCTTATGTTTCAAATGAATTGAACACCTAACCAAAAGTCCGTATCACAAGTTAGGATTTGAAAAAAAATAAAATAATAGAAACTATAGTGAACCAAACCTGAAGATAATGAATACCTTGGATAGCTTAGAACCTCGATATATACCTAGAACACTGAAATCACACAAAAACTTACTTCCCATGTGTTTATAAAAGCTTTAACCCAAAAACCCTAGTTTTTCTCTCTAGAATAATCTTAGCAGCTTGAAGGCTTTGAACTGTGCTTGAATGATGAATAGAATGCCTAAGTGAAGGGTCCTATTTATAAAGTTCAAGGATTGAAACTAACTCCCATTTCAATGAATAAATAAATGATTAAAATTGAATAAATTTGAATTATCTGTTCAACAGATGCCCAAAACTCGGTCAAAAACGTTCAGGAGCGAGTCAAGATTGTTGAGGGCTGTTTCTAGTCAGAATTCTACAAAAAATAAAAAATTGGTCATTGGAGCCGATATATCGCCTAGGGTAGGCGATATATCTCCCCTTCCATGATCGGGAGGGTCCGCGGTTTCGTTTGTGCGAAGTCGACGTGTTTTCTGTACCAATCATAGGTGATATATCGGCCCCTATAGCTGTGATATATCGGCATACACTAATATTTCAAACATGTTTTTGCACATTTCAAGATAATTTGAAATTGATTAAAACTTACTTTGACTGAGTAAAATGTGATCCTAACAGATAAAGGAAGGTTCTAGAGCTTATAGATCTTTCTTTTAATTAAACTATTCATAAAAAATACTTAAATCCTTAATAAACATGCTTGTGACAAGTGTCACACTCTTATTTAATCTATCTAAACGTTAGGTAATAATAAATATTATTCTTAGGACTATATTCACTAATCAAACCTTATGATAAAATTAATATTTCTAAACCATAGGTTAAATTTATAAATCCATAACTATTTCCACGAGTTTTTAACTAAATCCCAGCTTTGACCAATATCCACGAAAGCTAAAATTCACTACTACTATCTAGCTAGGTAAAATTCTGGGACGCTACAAGTCTCCCCTACTTAAAAGAATTTCTTCCTCGAAATTTACTTACCAAACATCTTGGGATACCGCTCACTTATATATTCCTCCAATTCCCCTTTGGCCTCTCTTTCTGTGCTATTGCTCCTCAAGATTTTAACCATTGGGACACTTTTGGACCTTAACTCCTTAGTTCCCCGCTCTAGAATGCGTACTGGCTGTTCTTCATAACTGAAATCTTGTTTTAACTCCAGAGCCTTGTAATCGAGCACATGGGATGGATCTGATATATATTTTCTCGACATCGATACCTGAAAAACGTTATGCGTTTCAGCTAATGATGGCGGTAAAGCGAACTGATATGGTACATGCCCTACTTTTTCCAATATCTCAAAAGGACATATAAAACTTGGGCTTAACTTTCCTTTCTTTCCGTAACGCATAATCCCCTTCATCGGAGAAACTTTGAGAAAGACTTGATCCCCTACTGAAAACTCAACATTTTGCCTCGTAGCGTCGGCATAGCTCTTTTGACGACTTTGAGCTGCAATCATTCATTTTCTTATCTTTTCTACTGCCTAAGTTGCTTCCCTTATAGCCTCGGGTCCTAGATATTGTCTTTTACCAACCTCGTCCCAATGAAGTGGTGATCGACATTTCTGTCCATATAGCATCTCATAAGGTGCCATGCCTATCGTCGCTTGATAACTATTATTGTAAGAGAATTCTATCAACGGAAGATACTTGCTCCATGATCCTGAGAAGTTTAAAGCCCACGCCCTCAGCATATCTTCTAATTTTGTATGGTACGTTCTGACTGACCATCGGTTTGAGGGTGAAATGCCATACTTAGTTTTAACTTAGTGCCCATTGCACGCTATAGACCTTCCCAGAACTTTGATGTGAAAACCGATCCTCTATTGGAGACTATCGTCTTTGGAACTCCATGTAATCTCACTATCTCCACCACATAAAGCTCTACGTATTGCTCAGCATTAAAAACTGTTCTTACCGGCAAGAAGTGAGCAGATTTTGTGAGTCTATCTACTATCACCCAAACAGAGTCAAGCTGTTTGGTGGTCCTTGGTAATCTCGTCACAAAGTCCATCGCTATATCTTCCCATTTCCATTCGGGAATCTCTAATGGTTGTAAAGTTCTAGTGGGTCTCTGATGTTCAGCCTTAACTTGTTGACACGTAAGGCATTTTGCTACAAATTCTGCAATGTCTTTCTTCATCCCTGGCCACCAGTAAATTGTCTTGACATCTTTGTACATCTTGGTCGATCCCGAGTGAAGTGAATACGGAGTAGTGTGCGCTTCCTTCATAATACTTTCTCTTAATCCTCCACTTTTTGGCACACATACTCGGTTTCTATATCGTAACATACCTTCTTTTGTTAAGGAGAAATCAGCATTCTCTGAGCTTTGTAATGCTAGCTTCATCTGAAGAAGAAACTCATCTTCTTGTTATTTCTCCTTTATTTCCTCCATTAGAGTTGACTTGATTGTGAGCTCAGCTAGTTGTCCATTTATTAACTCAATTCCGGACCTCTTAATATCATCTTGTAAGTGTTGAGCTATCCCCTTTAGTGTTGACAAGCTTCCATAACTCCGCCTAGTAATTGCGTCTGCCACGACGTTAGCATTTCCCGGATTATACAAGATCTCACAATCATAGTTATTTACTAACTCCAGCCACCTCGTTGCCTCATATTAAGCTCCTTCTGCGTAAAGAAGTACTTTAGACTTTTGTGGTCTGTATAGATTTCACACTTTTCTCCGTACAGATAGTGCCTCCAAATCTTTAGTGCAAAAACCACTGCTGCTAATTCTAAGTAAAGGGTCGGATACCACTATTCGTACTCCTTGAGCTGTCTCAAGGCATAGGTGACCACTCTTTCATCTTGCATCAAAACCCATCCAAGTCCCTACTTCGACGTGTCACAATACCCTACAAACTTGCCCTTATCGTTTGGGACGCATAGAACTGGGGCTGCTATAAGTTTGTCCTTTAACGTTTGGAACACTTTATCATCCATACAAATTTCTGTTGCTTCCGCGTCAAATTTTTTAAGGGTGTAGCTATTTTGGAGAACCCTTCAACAAATCGTCTATAGTATCCTGCCAATCCTAGAAAACTTCTTACCTCTATGGCACTCTTGGGTTTAGACACAATGTGTCCTAAAAATGCCACCTTCTCTAACCGGAATTTGCATTTCTTAAACTTAGCGTATAATTGATGACTTTTGAGTCGTCCCAGTGTCAGTCGAAGGTGCTCTTCATGCTCGGCTTTTGGCTTTGAGTAGATCAATATGTCATCTATAAACACCACAACGAACTTATCCAGGTAGTCCTTAAATACTCAGTTCATAAGATCCATGAACGCTGCTGGTGCATTTGTTAACCCAAAAGACATTACTAGAAATTCGTAGTGTCCATATCTAGTCCGAAAAGTTATCTTTGGGATATCTTCTTCTCGTACTCTTAGCTGATGATACCCCAACCGCAAATCTATCTTCGAGAATACCGTAGATCCTTGTAGTTGATCAAAAAGATCATTTATTCGAGGCAAAGGGTATTTTTTCTTGATTGTCACTTTATTTAGTTCTCGATAGTCAATTCACATCCTCATACTCTTGTCCTTCATTTTAACAAAAAGCATTGGTGCTCCCCAAGGAGAATAGCTCGGTCGAATGAAACCATTGTTTAAAAGCTCCTACAGTTGGATCCTTATGTACATCCTTTCATTCGAGCTGCGTCTCTTGTGTTTTGTCCACCACACTAGCTAGAAACGCTTGGCAACCACTATTGATTAGCCTTTGAGCTTTGAGAGCTGAAACTATCGGTATGCGAGTTCGAGAAACTTCTCCTTTGAAGGTGAACTGCTCTCCGCCTTCTGTTTGAAAGTTGACTGTCTTACCCTTACAGTCTATCGTTGCCCCATATTTTGCTAACCAGTCCATGCCTAAAATTACATCATAATATTTAAGGTCTAACTCAATCAAGTCTACTGGTAATTCTTTTCCTTCGATTCTAACTACAATGCTATGCACCCTTCTACTATATAGCATTCTTTCCCCTAAGGGTAACTCTGTGACAAACTTATCTATGTTACACCCAGATTTCGAGCCTTAAGAATTGTGATCTCGAAAGCTGGATTCGTAAGGAATGGGCTCGTAATGTCTGGAACACGTATCCGCAACCTAGGCACCGGACCTACAAGCAGTGGGCAGCCTCGAAGATGGTAGCCTTGAAACCATTACAAGCTCGAAAGACAGACATCGAAACACGTTTGTTGTCGGATGGCCTCGGATTAGGGGCTCCGAGCCTGACATAAGTATGAGCTCAAAGTCGCATGATCTCCGGGAAATATCATAGCTTGAAAGTCAGTAAGAGACCCGGGTGGGAACAACACTGACAATGTAGGATGATAACTTTGAATATCCTAGTGAGCCATTTTGAAGAGACGCGGTCTACATTGATTGTAGGAAATCCCCTATAATAAAGGGGTATTTATTATTCAGTTATACGCCCCCTGATCTTCAGGGGACGTTTCCTTGTATATAGGATTACAGGTCTTTAATACCATTTAATTTTATTTACGTATACAGAATAACTTCCGGAAATATATGGGATAGAATTATGAAATCTCCTCTATAAATAGAGAAGTCATGTACCATTGAAAAGGACCGAATTTTTGTGATCTTGAGAGAAACTCTGGAGAATTCATTCTTAAAGAATTTCCAAAAATCATCTTAATTTTAAATAACAATGACTCGTGGACTAGGCAGAGTTAACTGCTGAACCACGTAAAAAATCCCATTTGTGTGATCATATTTTTCTTGGTCATAACCAATTATTGTTTTCGTGCTCTTATTTCACTGTTGACGAAAAACGACGTCAATAGTTTGGTGCTTTCATTGAGAGCCTTAAGCATTTAGTCCCTGAACAAGTTATGGCCGCTAATGATCAGAACGTTCCTGAAGAAAATTATCCGAGACGCCCTAGGAAACAGCTGATGGTAAACCCAGATGTTGAAGAGAGAAGTGAATCCTCCGATTCTCGGGGACCACCCGCACCACCAAGGGATGAGGATATGTATTACAATCCTGAGCGGTACATTCCCATTGTGGAACTTGAAAACTGGCAGCTGAAACAGCAGTTGGCAGAAGCCAACAAGCAGAATGAAGAGTTAGCAAGGATAGCCGCAGAGGCGCAGGCGGCTCAGCCCCCGCCTCCGCGTGAAAACCAAGCTCCCCCTCCGAGGGACGTGCATGTTCCTCCCCGCAGGCCTCGTGGGCGTCCACGAAAGAATGCTGCCACAAGAAGGCCGAAATAACCTCCGGCACCAGCAGAGCCATCCGCTCCCTCGAGACCCTAGAGAAGTACCCGAGCTAGGGCCTCGGTTAATCCACCTGCGGAGGTACCTGCGGGAACTTAGAACAACAGAGCCCCTGCAGAGGCTTGGACTCAAGTCCCTGGGAACGCACAAAATGCAACCAACCCATCTCGGGCAAACTCCGGACTGTCCAGACCACGAAATGGGTGGCAGCCATCGTCACCCATACGGTTCCCTCCATCGCCTATAAGATATCCTTCACCTCCTCGCAGGAATGCTCAACTAGTTCGAGATCAGGACGAAAGGTGTGCGGGGAGGAGACAAGGAAACAGGGAAGCTTTCCAGGAGCGGAGAGGCGCCCTATCTAAAAAAAGTCAAACGTCTCGGTCTCGCACGGCAGAAACGAGGCGGCACGAAAAAGACCCATCTCGAAATAATCATGCGACAAGTTTTACTAGTGATGACTCTGGAGATACCAGATCGGTCAGCATGCATGATCGAGGTCGAAAGAATACTGGGAGCCGCAGGAATCGCTCCGACCTACGGGAACACTTGAATCAAAGTCGGGGTAATGTTAACCCGATAAACCCGGACCTGAGGGATCGCTTAAATAGGTGTAAAGATCCCATGCGGAGGCGCGAGCCTGGAATTGTGATCGACGACAGCCAATTCCAGACAAGACCCCTCGCAAACCCAGTCCAGGAAAGAATTGATCAGTTAGAAAAGGCCTTCAGGCTTTGGAAGAATGAGCAAGTTCAAGATCGATATGAAGATTCAGATGAGGAGCTTGAACCGTTTGCTCCCAATATTTCCAACACTCCATTTCCCCAAGGATTTTGGATCCCTCACGTCCCAACGTTTGAGGGAAAGTTCGACCCGTACAGCCATTTGAGTACATTCAATACCATAATGAGAGCAAGTAACATGGGTTACGAGCTCAGATGCATGTTATTTCCAGCATCACTGATAGGACCAGCCAAAAGTTGGTTCGAAAAATATAAAAGACACTCAAAAATTTCTTGGGATCAGCTGTCTAAAGACTTCAAGAAGCAGTTCGGAGCCATGATGGTGGTTAGACCTGAGGCGTCAACCCTGACTAACGTTTGGCAGCAGCCAGGAGAGACATTGAAAATTTACCTTACAAGGTTTAACTTGGAAGTTGCCCGAGCTCAAAATGTGGATGACAGCGGTCACCTAATTGCTGTCCAAGCTGGAGTTATGCCAGGAAGTGCTCTCTGGGACGACATGCAGAGGAAACCGATGGGGTCCCTTACTGAGTTTAACAAATGGGCACAGAGGTTTGTCAATGTAGAGGAAGTGAGGTCGACACTTAATGTGAATTCCCAGCCCGTAACTACAACGATAAACGTGAACTCTGCCTCAGCCTCGGCGGACCCACCAGCTTCAAAACCTGCTGCGGAAAACCCTTCCAAGAGAAAAAAGAACGAAGGGAGTAACTCCGTGTACAGAGTGTACATCGAGCTCAACGAGTCTCGGGAGATCATATACATGGCTAATGAAAACCAGGTCCCCTTCAGGCGTCCAAACCCAATGAGAAATCAGAAGTCCAAGAGGGACTCCAGCAAATATTGCCGGTTTCACAGAGACACCGGACATACTAATGATGAATGTCAACAGCTGAAAGACGAGATCAAAGGGTTGATCTCGAGAGGTTATTTTAGGCAATATGTCAAGAACCAGAGTACTAATCAAGCGACCGCGAGCCAGAGAGCAGCCACGCCGCAGCCCACACAAAACAACAATTCCCGAGCTAGGGAAGAAGATAGGCCCCCGTTGATAGATGGAGAAGATGTGATAACCATCTCGGGAGGGCCTCATCCCGCGGCCATGGGCAAAAATGCCCAAAAGAGATACGTTAACAAGCTAAAGACTGGGGACGGGTCTCCCTATGAACCCGAACCTAGAGCTCCAAAAAGTCAGAAGATTGAATCCCAAGCAATAACCTTCACTGAGGAAGACGCGTCCCATGTTCAGTTTCCTCACCATGATCCACTGGTCATCACTCTCCAGCTGGAAAATAAAAGGGTCCACCGAGTTCTCATAGACAATGGGAGCTCAGTTAACATTCTCTATAAAGCAACCCTTGAAAAGATGGGACTCTCCCTTCGCAACCTGAAAGCATGTGCGACTATGTTATACGGTTTTTTAGGAGAAGGGACTGCCTGCATGGGGTCCATCAAACTCCCCGTGACCTTGGGAGACTACCCAGTCTCAACGACCAAGATGATGGAGTTCATGGTAGTAGACCTGCCTTCGGCCTACAACGTGCTGCTTGGGAGACCCGCCCTGGTTGGGCTGGGGGCAGTCTCATTCGTGAGGCATCTGGCTGTTAAGTTCCCGACCCCTAGTGGCGTCAGGACGTTGAAGGGAGATCAGTTAGCTGGAAGGGAATGTTACAGCATTTCCTTAAGCGGAAAGAAATAGACGAACGCACAAGCACTCGTCATTGTTCAGAACAAAGACAGGACGGTCTTAGAGATTGATGAAGAAATCGATCCAAGGGTTGAGGAGAAAGCTGACCTCAAACCCTTAGAAGAGCTCAAAGAGATTCAACTCGAGGAGTCCGATCCCTCGAAAAAGGTAAAGGTTGGAAAACACCTCCAGGAAGAGACCAAATAGCAGCTAATTTGCTTTTTGAAGAGAAACCAGGACGTCTTCGCATGGTCACATTCGGACATGGTAGGAATAAGTCCGAACATAGCAAGCCACACGCTAAATATAGACAAAAGCTTCCCTCCGAAGCAACAAAAGCGAAGACAGTTGGATGACGACAGAAAGAAGGCACTAAAGGAGGAGGTCGACAGGTTAAAAGCAAACTGATTCATTAGGGATGATTTTTACCCTGATTGGGTAGCCAATCCTGTGTTGGTCCCAAAACCTAATGGGACGTGGCGAACCTGTATTGACTATTCGGACCTCAACAAAGCTTTCCCAAAGGACTGTTTTCCCTTACCGAGGATTGACCAGCTCGTGGATGCCACGGCAGGGCATGGACTGATGTCGTTCATGGATGACTATTATGGATATAACCAGATTCCCTTGCATGCCTCCGACCAGGAACATACGAGCTTCATAACGGATAAAGGGATATACTGCTATAATGTCATGCCATTCGGGCTCAAAAATGCTGGGGCCACATACCAGCGGCTCGTAAATATGATGTTTTCAGAATAGATAGGGAGAAACATGGAGGTTTATGTTGACGACATGCTTGTCAAGTCCCAACTTAACAATAACCATGTTGATGACCTCGAAGAGCGCTTTGGCATGCTCCGGAAGTATAACATGAAACTAAATCCTCATAAGTGCACCTTCGGTGTATCTTTAGGAAAATTCCTGGGCTTTATCGTGAACGCTCGTGGAATAGAAGCCAACCCTGACAAGATCTAGGCTCTGATTGACATGCCCTCACCTCAAAGACACAAGGATGTCCAAAGTTTGACCAGCAGGATGGCGACCCTCAGTAGGTTCATATCAAAATCTACAGACCGTTGTCTTCCGTTTTTCAACCTTTTGAGGGGAGGCAAGAAATTTGAATGGACGGAGGAGTGCGATATGGCCTTCCAGGAGCTTAAAAAGCACCTCGCAGAACCCCCCATCTTATCAAAACCTGTTACGGGAGAGGTACTGTACCTATACCTTTCCACCACCGAACACGCAATAAGTGCAGTGCTCGTGCGAGAAGAAGAGAAGGTATAAAGACCTTTCTATTACATCAGCAAAAGGTTACTGGGGGCAGAGTCGAGATACCCCTTGATGGAGAAGCTTCCTCTCAGCTTAATTCATTCATCTCGTAAACTTCGACCTTATTTTCAAGCACACCCCATCCATGTGTTGACTGATCAACCACTTAGGCAAGTCTTGTCAAAACCAGAGGCTTCAGGTCGACTTCTTAAATGGGCGGTTGAACTCGAACAATTCGAGATCACCTACCACCTGAGGACGACCATTAGGGCACAGGCATTGGCAGACTTTATAGTGGAATGTACTGGCATGACAACGATGAAGTTATAACCCCGGCCCACGAGCTTTGGAGACTTTACATCGATGGCTCATGTAATGAAAATGGATCGGGGGCAGGGGTCATTTTGATTACCCCCGCAAGGAGCAGATTTCATTCTGCCTTAAGATTTAACTTCAAGGCGTCGAATAATGAGGCCGAATACGAGGCTTTACTGGCAGGACTTCGTATAGCCAAAGAGCTCAAAGCTAAAGCAATACATTGCTACAACGACTCCCAGCTTGTGGTTAATCAAATCTTGGGAGAATACCAAGCTCGTGGCACGAAAATGACAGCTTACTTAGAGAAGGCAAAATCCGCATTGGAACATTTCGAGTTTTATACAATCGAACAAGTTCCCCGAGAGAAGAACTCAAATGCAGATGCCTTAGCTCGGCTCGTTACCTCCACCGAGAATGATGAACTAAATGTTGTGCCCATAGAACACCTCTCGGCACCAAGCATTAACAAGCCGAAGGAGGAAGACGTGTGTATGATTGAGTCCGAGCCTACCCTGATGACCCCGACAGTTGAATATCTCGAGACTGGAGTCCTTCCAAAAGATCGGAACCAGGCTCGAAAGTTAATGTATCAACTTCCCCGTTACACCATTTTGGACGAAAAGCTATATAGAAGGGGGTATTCCATGCCATTACTTCGGTGCGTAACTCCCCCCGAAGCCAAGAAGATCATTGAAGAAATTCATGAAGGGTTCTGTGGAGACCATACCGGGGGGCATAGCCTATCCAAGAAAATCATACGCCAAGGATATTTCTGGCCTGCCATTAAATCAGATTCTTTTGAGTACGTAAAGAAATGTGATAAATGCTAGAGATTCGCCACGATTCCTCGGGCTCCACCATCTGAGCTGACCATGTTGACTTCCCCATGGCCATTCGCGGTATGGGGAATCGATCTCATAGGCTCTCTCCCAACTGGCAAAGGCAGTGTGAAGTATGCTGTAGTTGCCGTAGATTACTTCACAAAGTGGACAGAGGCTGAACCGTTAGCAACAATAACTTCCAAAAAGGTCCTCGACTTCGTGGTAAAAAACATCGTATGTCGATATGGGATGCCGAGGAAAATTGTATCCAACAATGGAACCCAGTTCGATAGCGACTTGTTTACCAACTTTTGCGAGAAGAATGGAATAATAAAGAGTTTTTCGTCAGTTGCTCATCCTCAGGCGAATGGCCAGGTCGAAGCTGTGAAAAAAACTCTCAAGAGTTCGCTAAAGAAAAAGTTGGAGGAGGCAAAGGGACGATGGCTTGAAGAATTTCCCCAAGTCCTATGGGGATAAAGGACTGCAGCTCGAACATCAACGGGACATACCCCGTTCTCTCTAGCATACAGTTGCGAAGCTATGTTGCCTATCGAGGTCAAAATTCCAACAATACAAACTCACATCTATGACCAAAGCTCAAACCACACTCAGCTCGAAGAAACCTTAGACTTGATTGAAGAAAGAAGAAACGAAGCTCAGTTGAGGAATGCTGCCTACCAGCAACGAGCTACCAGGTACTTCAACAAGAGGGTTCGAGGCTGAAAGTTCAGTGTGGGAGATCTGGTGTTAAGACGCGTATTTTTGGCAACACGAGATCCAGCAGCTGGTGTGCTCGGGCCAAATTGGGAAGGACCATACCAGATAGAATCAGTCATCCGGCCCATTGTTTACATGCTAGCGAGATTGGATGGGAGCTTGGTACCGCGAGCATGGAATGGCGAACACCTAAGACGTTACTACCAATAGTATAGGAAGGATGTTGCCTGTAACCATGATTGTTTATTAGTACTATTTTGTCTACTTTTGAATTCCATCAAATAAAGATCTATTTCGTTCAAGATGTTATATTTCTCTTTATTTTTGCAATCTCTCTTAATTTAATAACCTATGGTCACACTCATAGGATATTAAGGGGGCATCATTGGTATATATACCATTAGCTTGAAAAATAAAATAACATACACGAAATGCATGCAAACGTTTGGAGATAACCAAATGCGCCAGTTGGGACGGTTTGGATATAACCAAGCTGTCTAAAACGTACAAGTGATTGGATGTAACCAAATGCGCCAGTTGGGACGGTTTGGATATAACCAAGCTGTCTAAAGCGTACAAGTGATTGGATGTAACCAAATGTGCGGGCTAGGATAATCTGGATATAACCAAATTAAAAAAAAAAAGTAAATGGATTACAAACCAATCACAACCTTAAAAGGTTTGAAACAAACCAGCTAGAACTAATCGACGATAAGTTGGAACCTAAACCTACTTTGAGATAAGTCGAGATCGAGGCTAGAATATCTTATGGAAAAATAGTATCGAACTCATAACCTCGGAGAAGTAACCGAGGACGAGAAAAAGTAACTAAGCAATAAGATATAACTAAACTGTTTGCATTACACACCATACAAGTACTTTCGGGTTCATGGTTAAAGTAATATCCGACCTTGATAAATAACGAGATCAGAAGCGGATAATTCGAGCAAACGGTGCATGAATACATTGAGTCTTGAGCCTAAATCCAAATTATGTTTGTACGAATAAATAAACATATACGATTCTTTAATATAAAATGTGCAAAATATTTCAAACCAAGAAATGTAAAGCATATGTATTAAAATAAAAAGAAATTGTATCAGCTCTACGGGCATAAATTAAAGTAATTACAAAAATAAAGGAATGCAGCCCCAAGGTGAGGTTCAAGAGAGAGTAGTTCCCTTGGCCTTCTCATCATCAGCAGCACTAGAACCATCAGGAAGAATAGCATGACTATCCTTCTGAGCAGCCTCCCAAGCAGCTTCATTCGCCTCAAGACGGGCATTCCACCGCTCTACATACTTCGCCTCAAGAGGACCTAGGAAGCTGGTGTGAAGGTCCGAATTATCGACCCAGATTTTGTACATGGCTTGGTCGACTGCCTTTTCCTTCTTCTCTTTGAACTCATCAAGGAGGCGGGCCTTCTCGTTTTCCATGATCTTGAAAGTGGCAGCTTTCTCCTCCTCGAGCTTGGCATTAGCCCTCTCCAGCTCCGTAAGACGAGTCTTCACCTGTTCAAGCTCGGCCTTCGAGTCTTTGAGTTCATTAGCCATTTTAAGCTAGAGATTCCTCGACTCTTGGGCCAAAGACATGCTCGTATGCACCTCGTTGGTCATCTTATAATTAAGCTGTGCCGAAACGACGAGGGCCTGAAACCCAAAGGATGAATTAGGTCACGAGCCAAGACATAAACAATTAAAGGAGAGTTGCGAAAATTACCGCGGCAGTAAGTTTAATACTCTTATCATAAAGAGTATTACAGTCTGGGGCCTTGTGCACAAGATCCCAGTGGTCAGCGTCGAAGCCTGAAAAACTCTGACCCACTCGAGAGAGAACGTCCGAGCTAAGTACAGCTCCTTGGGTCCCAGTAGTACCATCAAGCACGAACTCTTCAACATGAGGTCGGGCTGACGGCAAGAGTACCTTGGAAATCGAGGGTTTCTTCGAAGGTCGGGTGATGGTTAGCTGAGTTACGGCTGGAGGAAGCGTGGCAGGTGTGGTCGAAACAGATGCCTCAACCTGGGCATTCGGCTCCTCGGCTGTGCTCGCAGCAGTTTGAGCCCTTGGGGTCTTTTCATTGCGCCTGGGGACTTTGGACGGCCGATCGGATCTCCGCGAGCCTCTCGGGCGTTTACTCTTTTGAGCTCCCTCATCGCTAAATAGCACTGCGTCAAGGTCGGGATCCATAGCACCTGCACAGTTCCAATCGAAGTTAAACATAATGCTAATAAACTTGGAAGATAAAAAACAAAAATAAAAAACCAAGTAAAGAAAGACCTTACTTGAACTCTCCCCCGAGCTTAAGCTCGGAGACCATGAAATTCCCCCATCTTCAGAAGAGGTAGGGGGAGTACCTTCCCTATAGGTGGACGTCAACCTCGAAAGGTCTCTATAGTCATTGGTCCCATACTGGACGACTATTCCTTCCCACACCTCGTTCAGACTGTACATAGTGTCATACTTCCCGAGCCAACTATCAAACCTATGAACTCGATCATCTACCCAAGTCCATATATAAAAATGGTCCCTATCGTCCTTGCATAATACTAACCTATCGGGTTTGTGCTTTAGCAGGGTGGGGGACCACATTTTCGAGCTTAGGATGACTGTACCTTGATCATCCGAGCTCGAGCTCGAGGCTTCATCGTTGGACTCGTTCCCCGACTGCGGGCTCCGTCGGCGAACCGGAGGCGGGGGCCTCACCTCTCTTCTTGGAGGGAGGATGCCTGTTGGCAAAGGCACGAGCTCCCAGAGGTCGTACTTTTTGTTGGACCAATCTGAGGTGGACTGGCCATCTCCCAAAAGCCCACAAGCTCGGAGCTTACTCTCATGCAAAATATATGAGAGGGACCTCTTGCCATAAGGGAGTTGGAGCAGAGCCTCTCTATGCTCCTTCATCATGTCATCGGGAGTAGGACGGTGAAAGTTGGCTGGAAAACAAAACACATTTCAACTAAGTACAACCTACAGACAAAAGTCCGAGCACAGAGATAAAGAAGGTTGGGTACTTACGAATCCGTCTGAATGAGTAGTATCGAGACTGGGACAAGCCATCTGTCCTGAAGAAGGCCTTCTTAAAGTCAGGTGGATGGTTAGGAAGGTCCTCGAACACCTTTTTCTCTTTGGGGTAGCTTGAGAGATAGTAGAAGCCGTCTCCTCCCCGAGCTCGGGAGGGATTGCTTTTCAGATATAAGAGATACAAAATCTCCTTTGGTGAAGGTCCTTTCCACTTCAACTCGTGGTATAACGACCTCAGGGCAGACATAATCCTGTAAGAATTAGTGTTGAGCTGGAATGGAGCCAACCCAAAAAAGTCTGTGAAGTCCTTGAAGAATGACTTCAAAGGCAATAACGCTCCTGCCCTCATATGCTCTTGGCTCCAAGCTGCGTACCTCAGCTTGTTATCAGGATTTCCATCTCCTGGGGCACGACAGCTTCGCTCGCTGAAGGTGGGGGCTCGACACCTTAAGGTGCTTGACAGCCTGAGACTGTGGAAGGCCATGATATCAGTTATCTAGCCTAGTGATGTAACCGAGCTCTAGTAGTGCTCGGCCTCGAAGAAATCCCTTCTCGGTTGCGAGGTAGAAGGCTCACCCATCAGCGAGAATTGGAGTTCTCCCGTACTGTACACAATGGTCACTTTTAATTTAGGGTCGAGGGGGATCGGCCTGGGCCCTGAATTAGATTCTGGATAAAGAGCCTCTCGGAGGGTTCTCCTCTTCTTTTCTATGACCTCGACGATTTGGCAGCGATAGAGAGCTCGGGTTTCCTCCTGTTCGCGCGCGAGATCGTATTCACAAATCAGACGTTGATTCCGAGCAAACAGCGACTCTGAGCTCGGAGTTTTTAGCGAGTAAGGAATTTCCAGCAACGACCCCCGCCGTCTTTCCAGATTCTGTGACATCTAGCGAGAAAGAAAAAATGGTGAGGGCCATGCATGCAAGGATTCAAGAATTGCGAGCTTGACAAGACAAACTTGGGTTCTTGGGAGCAAAACGAGCTCGATACTAAAAACCCAATTAAGAGTCGGAACATGTATTCTATGAGAAAAAGGAGGGGAGTGGATAAATTTTTTTGAAAATCCCGAAATATCAGGGAAAAAGGGTGACGGTTATTCAGAAATGGTAATCTTGGGTATCGTGCGTTCTTTAAAACCAAGATTTTGTACGCGATATCTTGGTGTGAAAGATATGTCTTTTAAATTTTGAAAACCCAGAAAAAAGAGACCTTGTTCTACATCAAGACCGGATTTGGAACCAGTGATTTAAACCCAGCATGGAGACTTAAACGTGAAAGCCTATCGGTCAGAACTTCCTAGCGTGTCATACTAAGAAAATAAACTAGTGCATTCCCAGAAATAAAAGAACAACACAGACAGAAACCGGCATAAAGGAAAACAAAAAGATCATCAGATACTTACACAATGATGGCAATTGCAGAGAAATCGTTGATTGAAGGAGAGGCTGCAGGTTCAACCTTACGGTCTCGAACAAACTGGCGGTCCTTTGCTTCTACGGCTGGCAGAACATGCACAAGCAAAAAGCTCTCTGAGATGGCTTCTGATTTTGCCTCTTTTCTTTTTTTTGTTCTGATGAGTGTAAAATAAGAGGAAAACGATGACTGGGGTCTTATATATATAGATGGTAAAAAGTGGTAAAAAAGGGACTAATCTGAGCCATTGGCCAGAATCCTTATAAAATCTGACGGTCAAGGACTAATTACATGGTGGCAACGAAAGGGTGGCAGGCGAACGATCGTGGGTGGATTTCCAAGGTACTCGAGTACCTTGAATGAGAAATACCCAACTGACACGTGTCCATTCTCAAGTGTGTGACGGTGCGATTCCCGAAGAAAGTAGTTCAAAAGTTTCCTTCTCATAGGATTCGAACAAATACTTTTGAGGGGGCAAAATGTTACAACCAGATTTCAAGCCTTAAGAAATGTGATCTCGAAAGCTGGATTCGTTAGGAATGGGCTCGTAATGTCTGGAACACGTGTCCGCAACCTAGGTATCGGACCTACAAGCAGCAGGCAGCCTCGAAGATGGTAGCCTCGAAACCATTACAAGCTCGAAAGACAGACATCGAAACACGTCTGTTGTCGGATGGCCTCGGATTAGGGGCTCCAAGCCTGACATAAGTTTGAGCTCGAAGTCGCATGATCTCCGGGAAATATCATAGCTTGAAAGTCAGTGAGAGACCCGGGTGGGAACAACACTGACAATGTAGGTTGATAACTTTGAATATCTTAGTGAGCCATTTTGAAGAGACGCGGTCTACATTGATTATTGTAAATCCCCTATAATAAAGGGATATTTATTATGCAGTTATACGTCCCCTGATCTTCATTCTTAAAGAATTTCCAGAAATCATCTTAAGTTTAAATAACAAAGACTCGTGGACTAGGCAGAGTTAACTGCTGAACCACGTAAAAAATCCCATTTGTGTGATCATATTTTTCTTGGCCATAACCAATTATTGTTTTCGTGCTCTTATTTCACTGTTGACGAAAAACGGCGTCAACAATCTCTAAAAAGTTCGCATGGTTTGTCTAAGATATCAATCATACTCATAGAGACAAAAGAATGCGTAGCTCCCGAATCGAATAAAACATTGCATAGTTTACCAGAGATAGTGACCTGACCTGTTACCACTGTATTACTAGTTTCTGCTTCACCTCTAGTAAGAACAAAAATTCTGGCAGGCACAAGCTTGTCATCTATCTTTTGGTCTTTCATTTTTGGGAAATTCTTTTTAATGCGTCCTTCTTCTCCAAAATTGAAACAACCCCTCGTCTTATATCGGCATTCTCCTGAATGCTTTCTCTTATAGATAGGGCACTAGGGATATTCCACATAGGGCTTCTTATTTCCGTTACTTTCTGGTGCAATCTTATTCTTCTTATCGACTTTTTGATTTTGACCACCGTCATACTTTCGTTTGTGGTTGTTCTGTTCATTGTTATTCCTTTAGGCGTCCCTTTTGGTCGTGGCTTCCTTCCAACTCTTTTCTTCTGCCTACTCAGCTTCCAAGGCTACCTCTAATGTTTCCGCATAAGTGGTTATTCCCCGAATTAACTTCACATCACGGGCTATCTTAGGTTTTAGTCCCTTCACGAATATTTAAATTCTTAGTGTCTCAGTGGGAACCATGTCCGCCACGAACTTAGCCAGCCAATCAAACATCCTGGCATACTCCGCCATAGTTGAATTCCCCTGAGTAAACGCTATGAATTCGTCCACCCTTGTGGCTAGAATCGCAGGACTATAGTACTTCTTTTTGAACACTTGGATAAACTTATCCCAAGTCATAACGTTCACATCTCTAGTCTGGTTCACTATATCCTACCAGATGCGAGCGTCTTTCTTTAGCAAGCTTGAAGTGCATGAGACTCAATCTTCGTTCCCCAGCCGCATCTACTCTAGTATAGACTCCACCAATCGAAGCCACTCTTCTGCTTCTATTGGGTCAGATCCGCCATCGAAGTTTGGTGGTTGCTTCTTTCTAAAGCGATCATACACTGCCTCGTAGCGAGGTTCTGCCAACTATAGTAATTGTGCTAGAGGAATGACTTGTTGCGCCACTTGTTGTTGTTGCCATGAGTTTATTTGGAATTCTTCTTCCCTTCTCCTTAACTCTGCCCTAAGACGGGCATTTTCTCGTTCCAAATTTTTTCCAGTAGCAGCAGCTGTCGGGTCTTCCATTATATTGGGTGCTTCTGGCACTCCTGGAATTGCTGGAAATTCTTCATATATGGGGATGGTGGCTACTCCTCTTCCCCTTCCTCAACCTCTACCTTGGCCTCTACCTTGGCCTCTACCATGGCCATTTAGTCTTTCAGATCTTCTTGGTTCCTGCTCCATGTGTCTTTTCTGTTTCCCCAAAAGAGAAAAGTTTGAAAAATCAAGACAAACAAAACAAGTAGAGGATACAACTTAGCCTATTGTACTACTGTCTATTAGGTCCATCTATCTATAAAAACTACCCTATTACAATTAAGTCTAACTCGGGTAAATGGGCCTTAACAATTGAATCTTCCATGTAGGAGGCCTGGGTTCAGTATATCGTACCCACTAATAAGGCCCCCTAACTTCCACTTGGACCCAAAAGACAGGAATTTGAACCCTTGCTTTATTAATTGTTATTCGTTTAAATTAGATCCAATCAAATAATGCAAAGCAAATGAGCCTTCACAAATGGGCTAACCCATAAGAGAAGAATTTAAACTTTACACTTTCAATTAAATCCAAAAATTCTTAACACTTACTACATAATAACAAATAATAAAAGCAAATAACATGTTTTATAAAAGAAAAAAAAGCAACAAGTGAAAATATTCTAAAACAACATATAATAAAATTTAACGATGTGTTCTTATATGCATCTAATCCTCCACATCAGATCCATTATCATACTCGGGGTCTGGTATTCTTCTTATAGCTTTATCCTTCTAACCACACTTGAGTCCATTAGGCCAATTTATGAAAATAACACAAGAAAAACATTACAAACATATTTAGAAAATAATGTGTATACTTGGTAACGAGTAGGTCCTCGTGTGTATTTCGTGGGAACGTTCAGGACCAATATAGCTGTGGGCTCTGATACCACCTGTAACACCCTAATTTATCATAGATTACCGAGAACACATCGTTGGATCATAATTCATAAATATTGCTCATTTATTGAATAAAAACTTGAAAATATATACATGGATCCATGGTTTTACAAAAATAAAATAATTGTCTTTAACATAAAAATGAGCAACATTTAAATAAAACTTTAAAAGAAAACATTCTTTGATAAAAAAAAAAAAAATAAGCCCTCTTGATCTTCCTCGACTATATGGTCCCCACAAGTACATCACTAAGCTCTTAGGTCCCCATTCGCCACTGGCCTTTCTATCCTTAATTGCCTGAAATAACATCATAAGGAGTGAGCTTCTAAGCCGAGTAAGGAAAATACAAACAAGAGTTAGTCATATAATCAAACATAACATAAATTCACAAGAGTCATACAATGTAGCGTCCCAGAATTTTACTTAGTTAGCTAGATAGTAGTAGTTGTAGTATTTTAGATTCCGTGGATTTTGGTTCAAACCGGGACTTAGTTGGAAACTCATAGCAATAGTTACGAATTTTATAAGTTTAACCTATAGTTTAAGAATATTAATTATAACATAAGGTTTGATTAATATTGCTGGTTATTAATATGATAATTATTATAACCTAAGGTTTAGATAAAGCCAATAAGAATATGACACTTGTCATGAGCATGGTTATTCCTAAGGTTTAGATAGAGCCAAGAAGATTATGACACTTGTCATATGCATGATTACTTAGGAATTTATATTTTAATGATAAAATAAGGGAAATATAAGACTTAGTCTTCACCAAAATCTGTTAGGAGCATGAGATTTGTCACAATTTTATTTATTTGTGGATTAGGTTGTTATTTAGATAATTAAATAGATTTTCCGTAACTTTAGGTTACTGTAACTTTCGACCTATTTTGGACCTAGTTATGTTATGAATTTCGAAAAATAGTATTTCTAAAAAGTTGTAGATAATTGAATTAGCTTTCTAACACTATAAAGATGGTTTAAATCGGAGTCATACAGCTACAGTTATATTAATTTTACTATAGGTGATTTTAGAGTTACGAGATTTAGGAAGTTAGAAGTTAGGATTCTATTATTATTATTTTTTATTTTTAAAAACCAACTTCGACTCCTTAGACCATCCTCTGATAGTTTTGACCGAGTCTTCAGCCTCTGATTGACAAATATTCAAATATCTTCAATAAAATTTATTATTTTTATTCAAGCCAAAAAGAAGATTTTTATTCCTAGAACTCTATAAATAGGACATAGGACCCATCCCTTTCACTTACTCTTCGGCTGTGATCAGACTCCAAGGTGCTAGTGAGACCATAAGAGTGATAAACACTTGGGTTGGGAAAAAGCTTTTCTATTCTTAAGCTTTATAAAACACTTTGGGAAGTGAGGTTAGAGTGTTTCGGTATTGGAGTTAGACTAATCCATAAGGTCAACCGAGGTACTCTTATTCTTAAGTTTCATTCTGTTTGATCCTTTGTTTCTTTAGTTTTCATTCAGGTTCTAACTTTTGTTATGGTTTTGTGGTTAGGATTTTCAGTTCTTTGAACTTAAGGTGTCTTTACAGTAAGTTTTCTCTTGGTGGTTTAGTTCTATTCCTTTCATCTCTATCCTTTAGAAATACTCACTATTTTTATTGCTGGTTTTAGGAGTGTTCCTAGTTCCGCATTTGTTCTCAATTATCCTGGTGTTGGTAAGGAAAATTAGATAGTTTAGTATTATGATCTAGTTTATGTAATGTATGATATAGTTTATGTTTGTATGACCTAACATTTCAGGTACAATAAAGGGGTAAGTGTGTCTGGACCTAAGGTGTCCAATGATGTATGACGGACTATGTCCGGTAGGCTCGGTTGCCAAAACTTTATGACAGACCTATGTCCGGTGTATGACGTACTTTTGTTTGGGGCTTAATTGCCACCCCTGTATAAGCACTTATCTTTTTATTATATCTGACTTGTTATTTTTAGTTATGATTATGATATATGACATATAGTTATGATTTATGATCTATGACCTATGACCTATGACTTATGACTTAGAGTATGACCTGTGATCTATGACTTAGATTTATGATTTAGAATTATGACTTAAGATATGATATGATCTGGATGTTTGTGTTGGTATGACTTTGGTGAATATATATTTGTTTGATTACATGACTAACCCTTGTTTGTATTTTCCTTACTGGGCTTAGAAGCTCACTCCTTATGATGTTGTTATTTCAGGAAATTAAGGATAGAAAGGCCTGTGGCGAGTGGGACCAAAGAGCTTCGTGATGTATTCGTTGGGGACCATATAGTCGAGCAAGATTAAGTGGGCCAAATTATTTATTTATTTTTTTTAAAGTTTGTTTTATTTATATGTTGCTCATTTTTATGTTAAAGACAAGTATTTTATTTTTATAAAACCATGGATCCATGTATTTATTTTTAAGTTTTTATTAAATAAAAGAGCAATATTTACGATTATGACCCAACGTTGTGTTCTTGGTAATCTATGAGAAATTAGGGCGTTACATACAAACACAAACTTCTAGGTCATATCATAGCTTAAGTCATAATTCTACATCATAATCTAAGTCATAATCATAATTCATACTCTAAGTCATAAGTCATAAGTCATAACTATAGGTCATAGTTCATAAATCATAACTATAGGTCATATATCATAATCATAACTATAATAACAAATCAGATATAATAAAAAGATAAGTGTTTATACAGGGGTGGCAATTAAGCCCCGGACAAAAGTCTGTCATACACCGGACATCACTTAGGTTCGTCATAAAATTTTGGCAACCGAGCCTACCGGACATAGTCCGTCATACATCATTGGATACCTTAGGTCCAGACACACTTATCCCTTTATTGTACCTGAAATGTTAGGTCATACAAACATAAACTATATCATAAACTACATATACTAAGTCATAATACTAAACTATCTAATTTTCCTTACCAAAAACCGAAATATTAGAGACAAAAGCGGGATTGGAAACTCCTAAAACCAAACATAAGAAAACCATAAGTTTCTAAAGAAATGAGGTTGAAAAGAATATCTAACCCATCGAGATAAGAACTTACCGAAAACCTTATGTTTCAAATGAATTGAACACCTAACCAAAAGTCAGTATCACAAGTTAGGATTTGAAAAAAAAAAAAAAAGAATAATAGAAACTATAGCGAACTAAACTTGAAGATAATGAATACCTTGGATAGCTTAGAACCTCGATATATACCTCGAACACCAAAATCATACAAAAAATGATTTCCCAAGTGTTTATAAAAGCTTAGATTTGAAAAGCTTTAACCCCAAAACCCTAGTGTTTCTCTCTATAATAATCTTAGCATCTTGAAGGCTCTGAACTGTGCTTGAATGATGAATAGAATGGCAGAGTGAAAGGTTCTATTTATAGAGTTCAAGGAGTGAAACTAACTCCCATTTAAATGAATAAATAAATGATTAAAAATGAATAAATTTGAATTATCTATTCAACAGATGCCCAGAACTCGGTCAAAAACGTTCAGGAACGAGTCAAGGTTGTTGAGGACTGTTTCTAGTTCAGAATTCTATGAAAATTCAAAAATTGGTCGTTGGAGGCGATATATCGCCCTTACCATGATCTCGAGGGTCCGTGGTTTCGTTTGTGCGAAGTCGACGTGTTTTCAGTACTAATCATAAGCGATATATCAGCCCCTATAGTTGCGATATATGGGCTGATATATCGGCATACGCTAGTATTTCAAAAACGTTTTTGCACATTTCAGGATAATTTGAAATTGATTAAAACTTACTTTGACTGAGTAAAACGTGATCTCTAACAGATAAATGAAGGTTCTAGAGCTTCTAAATCTTTCTTTTAATTAAATTATTCATAAAAAATACTTAAATCCATAATAAACATGCTTGTGACAAGTGTCACACTCTTATTTAATCTATCTAAACCTTAGGTTATAATAAATAATATTCTTAGGACTATATTCATTATCAAACCTTAAGATAAAATTAATATTTCTATACTATAGGTTAAACTTATAAAATCCATATATTTTTACGAGTTTTTAACTAAATCTCAGCTTTGATCAATATCCACGAAAGCTAAAATTCTACAGCTACTACTACTACTACTACTGCTGCTGCTGCTGCTGCTACTGCTACTAAAATTCAGGGACGCTACACTCCACTTAAGAATTTTTCTTTGAATTTTGAAAGTGATCTAGTAAGAATTTTCTCCTCTATCTTGTTTATGTCCATTTTCTCTCTATTGATTTCTTTGTGTCTAAATGAACAATCTTTATGATGATAAAAAAAATGTTCTAGCGACATATATATAATGAAGCAGTAATAATGAAGATAAAGCATGAGGAATAATAATGACTGATGAGAAATACAAGGAGTCAATTATGCTAATTATTTGCCATTTTCGAAATACTACGTATATTATTATAATTAATTAGTCTTACCAAATATAAATATTAATTGTAATAAATACAAATAAATCCATAAATGTCATTGTTGACTACTCATATTCTTATTTTATTTTTTATTAAGTCTATTAACATGTATAATTAAGTGTTTTTTGTACAATTTTTTTTAAAAATTGTCATTATTTATATTAAAAAATTATATAAAAAAGTAATTACTTTTTAAACTTTCAACAAAACCCACTAATTTTTTATTTTATTTTTTATAACGAAATATAAAGATAAAAAACAAATAAACATATTACAAAATAACAATAATAATAACCATTAAAAAAATTCAAATTTCTATTTCATAATAATATGTTAAATTCAACATACATTTAACCAAAAAAGAAAGAGTATAATCATGTAAATAAAAATTGTAAAAAGAGACAACATTCTTCAATCTTTGATCCAATTTTTCAAGCACCACTTTTGAAAAGTAATATCACATTTAAGCTTGACGAGCTCAATCCACATGTAGTAATCTTCCTTTTCTAGATCATGGATGAGCCTCTGACAGGTTTCAGTTTGGAGTATTTGGAGCTCACAAGCTAGAACACAGTTAAGAATAGTAGAGATGCTTCCTGACAACAAGAGTTATTGAATGGTATTTATTTTACTACTAATGCAAAGAAGACGAGTGTTTATATCGTACCTCCTATTTTCAAATTGTATTATAAGTTGTTGGACATCTTTTTTTTTTTTTTGGAATAATGGTTTCCAAACACTTTGGTTCCTCCAACGTGTGAGATACATCATCTGCAGTACACCCCTCATTCTTTTGCTTCATTTTCCCATTTTTCTTCAGGTCTTCCATTTTCTGCTTTCCTTTATCCTTTTTGTTCATGTCTTTCATTTTTCCTTCTCTTTCTCAACCTTGTTTTTCATGTAATACTAATACATGTAATAGATTATTTATAATTTTAAAACTTATCATTCAATAGTGTAGTTAGTAAAGATGACATCTTATAAAATTAATATGAGTAACACTTATTGAGATTCCCTATTATTTTTTTAGAATTTTTTAATATAAATTAAAAAAAAATTGTGTTTTCAAAAAACGAATTTATTCCCACAAATTTATACACATTTGTTACATCACATGTTTAATTTGTCAAGACATCTATTCATCTTCACAATACCAATTAAAAAAAAGTTAATAGTTATATATTTTCAAAATATAATTAAACATTTATTATGTTCAAAGAACCTAGACATAGAATCAAAATTAATTCAATATTTGTATACATTTATTACACTCTATGAATTATTCAAAAGACAACTTTTCAATTAAAAATTATTAAATTCGAATTTCATAATAAATTTTAAACAAATTTACATTAATTTTTGCCCTATTAATTTTATATTATTTTATATTTTGATTTTTATTAAATTCATTTAAAAAAAAGTTATACATAATTATTAAAAAGACACTTGTCCTTTTTAAAAAAGAGACACTTGTTCAACTTCCCATTGAACAAACACACTTGTTCAAATTTAATTTTCTATTATTTTGAAATTAATTTAAAAATCTATACATAATTATTGAAACACCTGTTCAATTTCCCATTAATGAATCCGTTCAATTTACCATTGTATCTTTTTTGAAATTATTTAATAAAAACTATACATAATTAATAAAAAGACACATATTCAACTTCCAATTTACCAATGTATTTTTTTGAAATTATTTGATAAAAATTATACATAATTTTTAAAAAGACACTTGTTCAACTTCCCATTAAACAAAAGCAATTGTTCCATTTACCATAGTATTATTTTGAAATTAATTAATAAAAATTATACATAATTATTAAAAAATACAATGGTTGGAAGTTGAACAAGTGTCTTTTTAATAATTGTGTAGAACTTTTTAAAAGACAATTATTCATATTCCTAACCACCTTTCATAAATCCTTTTTATTTTTTCTCATCAAATTTTAAATATAACACAAAAAATAGTATAATTTCCAAGATGGAGATTATTATGGAGCCTAGAAGGGTTGATGAAGATAGTGGTAACCATGAAACAAAAAGTGAATCCAACTATGAAGTCAAAGATGGAGAGAATGAGGTTGAATATGAAGACATTATCTCATGTGAACCGGACAAAGACATTGTTGTTGAAGGCGAAAGTAGCAATACAATTAATCAAGTTAAGGAAGAACAACATTTTCATGTACTTGGAAAATGGCCTCAAGCATTAGTCGATATGGAGTTTTCGAAAGGCCTTTTTGATGTTGAATCAAGTGACACTGACGGGGAATAGATGTTATCCAGCTAATTAAAAATATCAACGATTCACCAACAATATGTACGGATTCGAATGAATATTATAAGGAGCTTGAACGAAACAATGATGGCCAGGTAGATAACATCCCTTCTTCTACCAAAACCTTTCAAAACTCGAAGGGTTTCTACAACATTCTCATGAAAGCAAAAGACTTGCGTAGAAGCACTAAAGATATGCATGATTTTCTAGATAAAGGATTAAAACTTGAAACTCGCATCAAGCTTTTGGATTTGGAAGATGCTATTAATAATCTTCTTGGTTCAATTTGTGATGCACAATAAGTGTTATTTTTATCTATTTATTTAAGGTTTCTTATGGTTTTTTTTTTTTTTGTACTAAGAATTATATGAAAGCTATTTATATTTTATGTTTACAAGGATCATATGAATGTTGTAAATTAAACCATTATATAATAAAAAGTAAAATTTCATTAGTTCAATCAAACATAAAAATAAAAATCTACAAAGTACAATAATAGATAGACAAACAAACACTTTCCTTATGCTCTCTTCAACTTTTACATTATTCTCAAGAGCACGTCCATATTTTTCAAGTGCACATCAACTTTTGCATGTTCCTCTTCTAATAGTTTCTTCATTTTCTCAAATAATGCTTTGCGATTGTCGGATCCAAAACTCACTCCAAGACGATCAATCAAATGTGTAGCAAGCAACACAATCTCTTTAACTTCTTTCTCTCCTAAGTCATCATACTATTGAGTAAATGGACACATTCTTAAAAATATAAATGATTTCAAACTCTACCTAAAAACAAAGTTTACATTTGCCTACAAATGATAACAATGCATATAAGATAAAATGATTTATAAATAGTGTTAAAAACCACATAATTTCGAAATTATGACATTTAAAATATCCAATTTTTTTTTAAAAACGAAATTGAATTTTAAACCAATACCTGAATTGTTTTGGTTAAATTAATAAATATTATGGGTAATAATTATGAAAATTATAGCAATTAATGAGCTACTCCATATCCCTAAAATCATGCTCAAATTTATGATTAGTTACACTTCTCAAAACATAAAATGAACGTATTTCAATTCCCTAAAATAGCACAATAATTTTGTTATTGGTTAGGTTGAGTATGCATAATTAAACCATTAAATTCTAAATGGTTAAGTTGTTATTAATTAGTTTAGTTACTATGCATTAACTTTTAATTACTAATTTTTAATTTAAATTTAAAACATAATTTTGAAACATAAATTTAAATTAAATTTTTTTTATAGATAAAAAAGTTTGGTTGAGTTAGTTTGTGTAAAAAAATATATATTTTATTAAATTTTCTCTTAAAAAACATCAGCAATTAATTTAGAAAAAGTCAACTAATTTCATTAAATGTATGAATTCAGAAATCCATTCCAATACCCTAAGTTCATGCTCTATTTATGATTGGTTGAATTATTAATCATTTCTCATAAAAAAATGTGTACAATTAAGATCATGTCAACTAATTTCATTAAATGCATGTCTCCATAAATCCATTCCAATTCCCTAACATCATGCTAAAATTCTGATTGGTTGATATATTAATCATTAAATTCGAAATTAACATATACAAAATTATTTTGATTTAATAAGTATGATATTAATGTCTACAACTACCATTGGAAACTTTCAATAAACATTAACACTGATTGTGAAAATGACAAAATTTAAAGTGTGTTTTATTCTTGTTAATAAATAAATAATTCAGAAGTAAACTATTCAAATTCTCCCAAATATTGATCAGCTTATAATTTCTCAAAATTGATAAATAATAATACAAATTTCTTTCTTTTACACAACTTGATTTAGAATAACAAAATTGGGGCAAAGATCATTGTCCCTAAGACTATATTCCTCTGCTTGAAATGAACTCTCGAACATCTTTAAATAATTTTGCTCTATTCTTGTTGAAATTTGAGCATGCAATCAACGAAGCTGTAACGACCCAAAATCACTAATATGGCTTAAGGGTCTTGATTAGTGTACCGGGAGGGCATAATTGGCTTATGTACGAATTTATTGATTTAATGCATGATTATATGATAAGCATGCTTGTATGATTATATGAATTAAAATATGATAAAATGTTATACCTGTGAGAACCACATTATTATGTGGAAAAATCTGCAGAGCACGACTCGAGGCGATCCTAGGGTTAGATAGCAGGGAAAAGTCACAACGGGGCTTAACAGTTGACTTTGGACAAGTCAGGGGTATTTTAGGTATCGGGTAGTTATTTAGACTATCGGGTTATGAAAATAAATAATTGGATATATATTTGAGGTTAGGAAGTCTAAGTGGGAATATTGGGGGATTTTACCGTTTTGCCCTCGGGGACGTTTCTGGCACCCCGAGCCTTGGGATTAGCTTAATAGCCTTAGGATAGACTTGGGAAGACTTTAGAAAACACTAGAAAAAAATTAAACCGACCCTTTCTCAGCCTTCTCTCTCTCCTCTCTCTTAAGGAAGAAAAACACTGAAATTTCAAGGGAAATCAACTGAAGCTTAGGGAAATTGAAGCGATGAATTAGAGGTTTAGCTCAAGAACCAATCAAGAACTAAAACAGAGCTAAGGTAAGCAATGAATTTTCATTTCTGTGGTTAGGAATTTTAAGTAATGGCTGAGTTTTAAATATTTATGGTTTTGGCATTTAAGGTTGAATTTGAGGCTGGAATCTTTGAAGTTAGGTCAGGGAACTCTTGGAGAAGTGATTCTGCAGCTAAGGTAAGCTTTAATCCAAGGTTTAATGGTTGAATTCTAGTATCTCCATGGCTAGTTTTGAGTTCTTGAGTTAGGAAGTTTCAGTAATTGAAATAGGTTTTTTATGGGTTTTTAGTCTAGCTTTCAGCTGGGTTGTGTTGTTGGGATCTTGTGGGAAGCTTTTGGATAAATGAGTTGTGGATTTAGGGTGGTTTTGAGTGAGTTTGCATGAGGTTTGGGAGTTAAAAATGGTGGTTTTTCTGGGTTCGAAGGGGTCGGGCTGCGGCATAGTTCTTGGTGAGCCACGGCCCTTCGAAGCTGATGAATGCTGAGGAAGGAGGGCAGGCCGCGGCATGGCCTAAGCAATGTCGCGACCCTTACCTGTTTCTGGGAATTGAGTGGTATCTGATTGGGGCCATGCCATGGCATGGTTGGCTAATGTCGCGGCCCTTAAGAGATTTTGGGATTTTGAGATTCTAGGCTTGGGAATTTAACCTAGGGTGCTCGGGATTGAATCTTTTACCATGTTTGGTGAAATTCAATGTTCCGGAGACTATAACTTTGTCTAGAAGCTCATTTAAGATTGTTAATGGTATCCTTTATCTTTGTTGTGACTAGGTGCTTAGCTAGGGCCCAGGGATCGGATCGCGCTCAAGGAGCGTCGCTCGTAACTAGTTCACTTGGAAACCAAAGTTAAGAAAACTGCACCTGGTTGAATATATGTGATGGGACTAAGGGTTCCCTATTGTGTATGCTTGAATAGATGGTATTATGCCATGCAAGCTAATTAGTGAACCAACGGCCTAAGGGTGCCAAGGGTTACACTAGCGCACAGGGCGCGGCTTGGCCACTGGTAGCCAAGGGCAGCTTAATATGCACTGAGCTCGGTTTAAGAGAGCCGGAGTTAGTGGGGTAAACAGGGGGTGCGGCCTAAGATGTCAGCCTTGATTGTTATGTGATATGAATGTTATAAGTGTTTGATTGCATCCATGATTCTGAGTTTATGCTAAGTGGTCAATGTGGGTTATATGATGAGAGTACATGCTTAGTGTGTTTGCTATTTGTTATTACTGTTTATATTGCACATGTTTTCTTGTTGTGCCTTGGCTCACGGGTGCTACGTGGTGCAGGTAAAGGCAAGGGAAAGCTTGATCAGCCTTGATTGGAGAGCTCTGCGAGCGGAATGTACGTGGCCAGCTGCTCAGCTACCACAGTTGAGGATTAGGCAGGGACGCGAGACCCAAAGATTGTCTATTTTGCCTTAGTATGGCTAATATTTGTTTATGTACTTTTGGAAGTCTGTAAACCTACTTTTAACTCTGTTTCTTTTGGGATCCCGTGTATATAACAGTTCAATTTTATAAAATGAAACTTTTGAGACCAAAACCTTTTTAACCCTAGCTCATACATGTTTAGTGACACGTTTTTAACTTAATGACTTGATTAGCAAGTCTTGCACCTTTATAAGTACACAGTGTAGCGGTCCTGGCTATCTAGGGCGTTACAGAAGCTATGTGATACCTTTCTTCATTAGAGTCGAACTCCAATAGTTAAAAAAAAATTACTCAAAGATAGTATGATAAGAACAAAATATATAAAAAAAATTAATATAAAATCTACTTACCATAAAAGACCGCAAGTCGAGCTTACAACTATTAATATTAAATTATATGACAAAGACTCCACAATCGTACAAATTTGGTTATCTAGGGACATTTTTGTTGGGGTTTTATGCCCTAATTAAAACCCAAATTCGTTGTAATCTCATTTTATTATCAATAAAAGAATAGAAATAATTTTTTGACTTGGTCAATCACTTTGCTCACATGTTTTATTTTCATGATTATTTGTTTAATATAAACTTCTATTAAATCCCAAGCATATAGCTAATCGTATTTATAGTGATGTAATCACAGTGGAATATAAATATGATTATATGTTCAAAATAAGTTAATCCTAAGATTAGTCAGTGCACAGGATTTACACTGACTTGCCAATCTACGATATGATCTACGTACACATTACATTGTTATGTTCTTTTCAGAACATTAGCAAAGTAGATAAAATCGGATGTATTTGCTACATCGGACTGGACCGATATTGACAATTGATAAGATAAGTAAACATACTGTCATTATCTATTCTAGTCATATTATATAGTTGATCATAGGTCAATTCAATCTCAATTCTAAGTGGTTAGTATTCTAAATGATTGTATTATTTGAGTTCTTTGACTTGTTTGTTACCAGCTCACCCTACGGACTAGCCCATACTTACATCTTGGGAACTCGGTAGTATAATTGAGTGGGAGTGTTAATCCTAGATATGAACATCTATAGCTTCTGATGAATAAGTGAAACGATGGTTTCCTTTTAGTTTGGTTCAAAGTGTTAAATGATAGAGATCTCATTTCAGTAATCAAATTAGTTTACTGAAATATTATTTACAAGGAACTAAGTGTTTTAAGGATAAAATATAATGAGAGGTAAAACGATATTTTAGTCCTATCTCATTGTAGACCTTCTATAGCGAATTGAATGACAATTCTGGTTGTAACAATGGATAATTAATAGCGTATCTATATTTGTTATAGAGCGTTCTATGAATTTAAGAGGGCAATTCCAAGTCTACAGTGGATTCACGAGGAATTAATAAGTTAGTAAATTTATTTGTTAGATTTATGATAACTTATTGAAGCTTGATTTCAGAGGCCCATGGTCCTCATTGTACCTTGGATAAAATCATCTAGATAGTCTCAATTAATTGATTTAATTATCAAAGTTGACTAGGTCGATTTAGGATAGTTTCACGGAGTTATGTAATTTTGAGAAGAAAAGAGAAATTATAATAGATTTATTAATTAATATAAATTTGTATCTAAATTAATAAATAAGTTTAAATCAAGGTTCAAATTATAAATAATTAATTTGATAAAGGAGTTAAATAATTATTTAATTAGTTAGCCCATGATAATTTCGACCTAGGGCTTTAAAATGGCTATTATTTTATTGATTTTTTAATTAAATTAAATGACCTAATTGAGTCTATAAAAGGAGTGCTTAGAGAGAAGTCATCGGTTTAAATTTTCTGAGACGACATATAAGTTTGACAAGTCACAAGTCAGACTTTCTGATAGGTTTTAGATTCTCTCTAAACACAAGTCCTTTTCTAAGCCTCTTTGTTATTTTATCTTCTTCTCTCTGCATCTATCTCATGTGTTGAGAATTGCCCACACTAGTCTAGGTGATTCTAAGGATGCATTGGAAGATTGTGAAGAAATTAGAAGAACAGTTCAGTTTCTTGATAATACTGTGCGATAGAAAGGATACAAGAGTTAGAGAAACTGAAGGAAGGACTCTTTCATTCCGCTGCGTATGCTGTAAGTATTCTTATCTTTGTTTCTCATCGAATTCAATTTTAGAAACATATTCTAGGCTATCTCATATTAATTTGTTTAATATTAGATATACATGAAAATAAATAAAGATTCTGTATAAGTGTTCCTAACAACTGGCCTTAGAACCTTTGGTAATCTTTATTTTCATGCATGAACATGTTTAAAATTGGATTATTTGATGTGTTTGAATAATTGTATGACTTTCATGTTTTTATGAAGCATATTGATTTTATGTGACTATTAGCAATTTTTAGGTTATTTTGTTGTGTTTTCTGTGATATTAATTTTATATATGCTATATTTTGTGTAAAACATGTTAAAAAAATAATTTGGAAATGGTTTTGGTTTGAAAAATTGCTCAATTTTTTTTTTTTTGAAAAATTTTGCACAGGCTGACATGCTCGCACGCACACGCATGCGCACACTACGCGCACCGTGCACGACCCGCGCACGCCCAGCCGCGCACCTGCCCACCTGCGCATAATTTTTTTTTAAATTAAATAAAATTAAAAATTGTGAAAATTTATTATTTATAATCAAAGCCAAAAATATCAGATTTATTTTTGTGTTTAAAATTATTTTTTTTAAAAATAAAGATATTTTTGTTAGTTGGGATTTATATAATTAGATATTTTCTACAAAGATTCAAATTCAAATTTAAAAATAGACTAACAACTTAATTTTAAATCTTTTAATATATTAAAATATTAGAATTATGATATCAGATATTTAAGATATTTTCTTTTAAATTCTTGATGTTTTTATTGAATATTTATTTGAAAATATAAATTTCTTTTTATTCTATTGTTTTTAACATTTAAATTATTTGAAATTTGAATATTGTTAGTTAGATTTTTTTTGGATATTTGAATTTGATTAACTGTTTTAAGATATTTTAGGGTTGTTATAACTAATAATATATATTTTTTAAAATGGTTAAAATATTTGCTTATAGTTGTAACAACACAAGATATTTTTAGAAAATAGTGAAGATATTGATTTTAAAATTGGTTAAATTTTTTAAAAATATCATTTTTTCAGAAAATTAATAAAATATTTTTTAATAAATGGGATTTAAATTAACTTTGGTTAATTGTTGATAAATCCTATTTAAATTAAATTAATTTTTTTAAATTAACGTAAACCAAGATGATTGTTGATAAATGAAATTTAAATTAACTATTGTTAATTGTTGATAAATTTCATTTAAATTGACTTATTTTTTGTAAATTTTTTATTAATTTGAATTTTTTTGATAAATTCTAGATAATTAATTGTGGTATTTTTGCAAATGAAATAAATTGTAGAATTTTTTGCATAAATTCATAGAATTGTTCATATAGTGACTTAATTAGGCTCATCCAATTATAACATGTCTGTTTGCACTATATGTAGTATTTTTACAATTGGGCTAAGATGCATATAGTGACCCATATGTTTGTTAGGTATGTGTTTTTTTGCCAAATAAAATATTCATAAAATGATAGATTTTATTTGGGCCCATTAGAAAATGTAAAGTTTAAATTCCTCTCTTGTGGGTGATTCCACTTATGAAGGCTCATTTGCTTTGCATGACTATAGTGGGCCTAATCAATTAATAAAACGAAGATTTAAATTCCTGTCTTTTGGACCTTGTATGGAAGATAAGGGGCCTTTGTAGTAGGAACGACATACTAGACCCAGCCCTCCTCCATACAAGCCCAATTATTAAGGCCCATTAACCTTAGCTGGACTTAATTGTATAGGTTCATTATATTAATTAAACCTAATATTGATTAGCAACAAATTAATTCTAAATTAATTGAATTTGTTTCAATGTGACACTTTAGAATTAATGGGAAATTATAGGACTTTGGTTTTAAAAATTTAATCTGTTTAATTTTTTGTGGTAAACCAGTCATTAATTTTCTAAAAATAAATAATAAAAATAGTATTTTTTTAATTTTAATAATGAACTTATTTTAAGATTTTATTCGATCTCCACCGTTGGTTTAACATAGTCAATAGCTTAATGGGGCATCGAGGCGCTTTGATTCGTCCCCCTCTGCAAGGTATTCATTAGTTATTTTAACAAGGTTAGATCTTGAAAGATAGATAATTATAGGTCAAATTCTACTAAGCTCACCCCTACGATGACTACTAGTACTAAATCTATGATTATCGAAACCGTGGGTCTAGCTCATAAAATAAGAGATTTTGTTTTCTTATTTTGATCGAATAGTAGGTTGTTAATAGTGGTGTCCATTATTAAATGAGTTTACAACTCTATTTAACTAGTTGTATTTTTTACTCTCGCCAGCAGGGACAAGGATATCTTAGATTAGTTAAAAACCTAAAGAAATAGAGATATGATTGTTTTTGGTATTTTTTCTCATATCTTACATATTTTGGTATATGTTGTGCTATTTCTTGAAATTTGTGTGAATAGAAGTTTTATTGAGCAAATGTGATTGATTTCTATTTTATTGGTAATTTGTAGTTTTAAGTTAAGTAGTGTCTGTGTCAACTCCCATCCTTTCTAAACTTTCAATGGAGAAATTCATTGGAGAAAACTTCCTTAATTGGTTGAAGAACATCAACATAGAGTTGATTGGTGACAACTATGAATTCGTCATGATTGAGGAATCCCCAGAACAAGCACCGTGTCCACACGTTCGTGATGGCACCGTCAATGCTCATGATGGCACCATAAATGCTTGGATAGCACCGTGTCCACACATACGTGATGACACCATGAATGATCGAATGGCACCGTCTCCGCACGTTCGTGATCAACTCAACTATGGTATGATGCAGCTCAAGACTACTGCTGTTGCTGCTGATCTAGCTAAGGCTGAAGCTAACCAAGCTTCCTCTTTGAAAGCTGGAAACAAGAGGAAGAATGGACAAAACAAGAAACCCATGCTTGCAAAGGCTGCAAAGACAAGTGCACAACCATATGCATAGAAGCCTAAGGGGAAGAACGAGAAAAACAAGAAAGGTAAAGATAAGTGCAAAGAGAAGGGGCATTGGAAACGAGATTGCCCCAAGTTTCTAGCAGCTAAAAACAAAGGTAATGATTATAGTTCATTTATCTTAGAAACACGTGTTTTAGAGAATGATATATTCATTTGGATTATTGATTCTGGATCTACTAACCATGTTTGTAACTCTTTATAGCTTCTTGAATCGTGGGAGGAAGTGAACGAAGGCGGCTTAAAGCTTAGAGTTGGGAAAGGAGCGTTCGTTGCGGTCCAAGCTAGAGGAAGAGGTCATCTGAAGTTCAAAAATAAATTTTTAATTTTAAATGATGTATTTTTTATTCCGGATTTCAATAGAAATTTAATTTCAGTTTCCATGTTGCAATTGGAACGATTTGTTATGACTTTCACAAGTTCTAATATATCTATTTCTTTCAATGGATCACAATTGTGTATTGCATGTTTGGAAAATGGGCTGCATATTCTGTGACATAACGAACCCCTTGCTCTTAATAATGATTTATTCAAAGAAGCTATGTAGAGTCCCAGAATGTTTACTTAGTTAGCTAGCTAGTAGTAGTTGTAGTCTTTTAGATTTCGTGGATTTCGGTTCAAACCGGGACTTAGTTGGAAACTCCTAGCAATAGTTTTAGATTTTATGAGTTTAATCTATAGTTTAAGAATATTAATTATAACATAAGGTTTGATTAATATTGCTGGTTATAAATATGATAATTATTATAACCTAAGGTTTAGATAGAGCCAATAAGAATATGACACTTGTCATAAGCATGATTATTAAGGAATTATTATTTTAATGACAAAATAAGGGAATATAAGACTTAGTCTTCACCGATAACTGTTAGGGTCGTAGTTTGACTCAGTCAAAGTAGTTATCCATCCTTAATTATGCTGAAAAAGTGCAATTGCGTGTTTAAAATAATCATGTATGCCGATATATCACCTAACGCTAAATACCGAAAACATGTTGACGTTGCACGATCGTACGAACAGAGGCTCGGGATTAGGGCCTAGCTGATATATCGCCACATAGGGGAGATATATCGCCCATATTTTTTTTTTGTTTTAATTTTTTAAAAACCACTTTTGACTCCTTAGACCTACCTCTGTTAGTTCTGACCGAGTCTTCAGCCTCTGATTGACAAAAATTCAATTAATTTAAATTAAATTCATTATTTTTATTCAAATCAAAATGGGGTTAGTTTCACTCCTAACCTCTATAAATAGGACCTAGTGCCCAGCCCTTTCACTTACTCTTCAGCTGTGATCAGACTCCAAGGTGCTAGTGAGACCATAAGAGTGATACACTTGGGTTGGGAAAGAAAAAAGCTTTATCATTCTTAAGTTTTATCAAACACTTGGGAAGTAAGTGTTGACGCCATTTTTCGTCAACAGTGAAAGAAGAGCACGTAAACAATTACTAATAATGGCCAATTAAAATATGACAATACACAACACGATTTTTTACGTGGTTCAGCAGTTAAATCTGCCTAGTCCATGAGTCTCTGTTATTAGACTCAAGATTATCTCAGAAAATTCTTAAGCATGAATTCTTCAGAGTTTTCTCTCAAGGTTCAGAATTTCAGTCCATTACAATGGTGCATGACCTCTCTATTTATAGAGAAGGTTGCAGAATACTATCCCACATATTTTGGGTAGTTACTCTTTTTGGTGTAAATAAAATAAATGGCTTTAAATGCCTGTAATCCGATATAAAAGGAAACATCCTCTGAAGACCAGGGGGCGTATAACAAATCGAATAATATCCCATGATTTTATGGGATTTACAATAATAAATGCAGAACACATCCCTTATAGACAACACTTCAAGGTCATTATCACATATCTCCAAGGTCTTATTCTCTTAGGTTTCTCATCAGCTTTCGAGCTAATGACATCTCCCGAGGTCACATGGCTTCGAGATTATACGTGTGTCAGGCTCGGAACCCTTGATCCGAGGTCTTCCCCGAGGATAGATGCATCTCGGGAGCTACCCTTCGAGATCGTGAATATTTCGAGGTCACCACATTTGAGGTCGTCTCAGCCTTGTAGGATCGATATTTAGTCCTGGAGCATACTTCAAACTTTACGAGTTAATTTCCTGCGAATCAAGCTTTCGAGGTCACATTTAACATGGCTCGAAATCTGGGTATAACATCTTGCCCCCTCAAAAGTATTTGTTCGAATCCTAAGAGAAGGAAACTTTTGAACTACTTTCTTTGGGAACCGTACCGTCATACACTTTGAAAATGGACACGCGTCAGCTGGGTATTGCTCACTTATGATACTTGAGTACCTTGGAAACATGCCCACGATCATTCGTCTGCCACCTTTTCGGTACCATCTTATCTGTAATCCCCATCCGTTGGATCTTGCAAGGATTTCATTCAACGCCCCAGATTAATCCCCTTTTTCCATCTATATATAAGACCTCATTCATCATCTTCTTTTTTATTTTCATTCATCAGGACCAAGAAAGGAAAAGGACGAAACCAGAGGCCATCCTAGAAAACTTCTATCTCGTACATCTTCTCTCAGCCAAAAAAGCAAAAAACCTCCGGTTTTCTCGAGTCCGTGAGTTCATATTTGCAGCCTCTCCTTCAGTCAGCAATTTCTCTACAATCGCCATTATTGTGTAAGTGTGCAATCTTTGTTTTCCCTTTTGCCAGTTTTTGTTCGTACTGTTCTTGCTGTGTCTTTGAATGTACTAGTTTATTTTCTTAGCATAATACGTTAGGGGATTTTTATCCGGTAGGCTCTTATGTTTTTTTTTTTTTAGATTTCCATACTGAATTTACATCACTGGTTTATACCCAGTTTTGATGTTTGAGCAAGATTCCTGTTTTCTGGGTTTTTAAATTTTAAGAGACGTTTCTTGTACACCAAGGTTTCGGGTAAAAAACCTTGGCTTTGAGAAATGCACGAAACCCAAAGCTGCCTTTTCTAGTTATCTGCCACTCTTTTTCCCCTGATTTTTCAGGATTTTCAAAAAATTATCCATTCTCCTTCCTTTCTCGTGGGACGCACGTCCTGACTCTTTAATAAGGGTCTTAGTATCGAGCTCATATTATTCCTAGACTCCGAGCTCGCTCTATCGAGCTCGTAATTCTTGCATGCATGGCCCTCACCATTTTTTCTTTCTCGTTAGATGTCACAGAATCTGGAAAGACGCTGGGGGTCATTGCTGGCAATCCCTTACAAGCCAAAAACCCCGAGCCCAGAATCGCTGTTCCCCCGGAATCAACGTCGGATACGGGAATACGAGCTTGCGCGCGAGCAGGAGGATATTCGAGCTCATTATCGCCGCCAAATAGACAAGGTCGTAGAGGGGAAGAGGAGAACTCTTCGGGAGGCCCATTATCCAGAATCCAATTCAGGGCCTAGGCCGATTCCCCTTGACCCTACGCTAAAGGTCACCGTCGCATATAGTCCAGGAGAACTTCAATTTTCATTGATGGGGGAGCCTTCTTCCTCGCAGCCAAGGAAAGAAATCTTTGAGGCCGAGCACTATTGGAGCTCGGTTACCTCGACAAGTCAGATAACTGACATTCTGGCCCTCCATGGCCTCAGCTTGTCAGGTTCTTTGAAGTGTCGAGCTCCGACCGACCACGAACGAAGCTGTTTCGCCCCTGGGGGCCGCGACGCCAAGCTGAAATACGCGGCATGGAGCCAGAAACACATGAGGGCGGGGGCACTGTTGCCTTTGAAGTCTTTTTTCAAGGACTTCACGGATTTCGCTGGGTTGGCTCCATTCCAGCTCAACACCAATTCTTACAGGGTGTTGTCTGCCCTGAGGTCGCTGTACCACGAGCTGTCGTGGGAAGGGCCTTCGCCCCAAGAGATTTTATATCTCTTTTGTCTGAAAAGCAACCCCTCCCGAGCTCGGGGAGGAGATGGCTTTTATTATCTTTCGAGCTATCCCAAAGAGAAGAAGGTCTTTGAAGATCTTCCCAATCATCCGCCTGATTTCAAAAAGGCCTTCTTCTGGACAGACGGTCTGTCCCCGTCTCGACACTACTCATGCAGGCGGATTCGTAAGTATTCCCGTTATCTTTATCTCTGTGCTCGAGATTTTAGCTCTTAGATCCGTACTTAGTTGGAATGTGTTTTGCTTTTCAGCCAATTTTCAGCATCCTACTCCTGACGAGACAATGAAGGGACATAAGGAGACCCTGCTTCAACACCCTCATGGTAGGAGGTCTCTCATGTACCTTTTACATGAGGATAAGCTCCGAAAATGCGGACTTTTGGGGGAGGGCCAGCCTACCTCTGACTGGTCCAATAAAAAGTATGAACACTGGGAGCAGGTGCCGCTGCCAACAAGCGTCCTCCCTCCAAGGAGAGAGGTGAGGTCCCCACTTCCAGTTCGCACAAGGAGTCCGCCGTCAGGGAACGAGGCTAATGATGAAGCCTCAAGCTCAGACTCGGATGAAGGTAAAGCCCTCCATACTTCGAGAATGTGGTCCCCCACCTTACTAAGGCATAAGCCCAATAGGTTAATCTCATGCCCACATGATAGATACCACTTCTACATATGGAGTTGGGTAGACGACTATGTCCATAGGTTTGATAGTGGGCTCGGGAAGTATGATACCATGTATACTTCGGACGAGGTGTGGAACGGGATAGTTGTCCAATATGGGACCGACGATTATAGGGACCTTTCGAGGTTATCGCCCACCTATAGGAAAGGTACTCCCCCTGCTTCTTCTGAAGATGGGGGAATTTCATGGTCCCTGAGCTGTAGCTCGGGGAAGAGTTCCAGTTAGGTCTTTTCTTCACATGGTTTTTTTTATTTATTTCCAAGCTTATTATCATTATGTCTAACTCTGATTGGAACTGTGCAGGTGCCATGGACTCCGACCTCGACGCTGTGCTTTTTAGCGATGAGGGATCCTGAGCTCAGAAGAGTAAACGTCCGAGAATCCCGCGGAGGTCCAACCATCCACCCAAGATCCCCAGATGCCATGAGAAAACCCCAACGGCCCAGACTACTGCGGGCACAACCGAGGGACCGATTGTCCAGGTTGATGCGTCTGGCTCAACCGCGCCCATCTCGCTTCCTCCGACCAATACTCAAATAACAGTCGGTCGGCCCCCGAAGAAACCTTCTGTCTCCAAGGTTCAGCTGCCGACGGCCCGACCTCATATTGAGGAGTTCGTGCTTGATGGCGCCGCTGGGACCCAAGGGGCTGTGCTGAACTCGGATGTCCTCTCTCGAGTGGGTCAGAGCTTTTCAGGCTTCGGCGCTGACCATTGGGACCTTGTGCACAAAGCCTCGGATTGCAATACTCTTTATGATAAGAGTATCAAACTCACTGCCGCAGTAGCCTTCATAACTCTCCTTTAAATGTTTGTGTCTCAGCTCGCGAACTAATTTGTTCTTTGTATTTCAGGCCCTTGTCGTTTCAGCACAGCTTAACTATAAGCTGACCAACGAGGTGCACACAAGCATGTCCCTGGCCCAAAATTTGAAGGATCTCCAGCTTAAGATGGCTGACGAACTCAAGGACTCGAAGTTCGAACTTGAGAAAGTGAAGACCCGTCTCGCGGAGCTGGAGAAGATGGAGGCCGAGCTTGAACAGACGAAGATTCGCCTTGCCGAGCTGGAGAAGGTTAACGCTATGCTCGAAGAGGAGAAGGCTGCTACCTTTAAAATCATGGAAGGCGAGAAGGCCCGCCTCCAGAACGAGTTCAAAGAGCAAAAGGAGAAGGCGGTTGATCAAGCCATGTACAAAATTTGGGTTGATAATGCCGACCTCGACACCAGCTTCCTGGGTCCTCTCGAGGCCAAGTACGTTGAGCGGTGGAATGCCCGTCTTGAGGCAAGTGAAGCTGCTCGAGAGGCTGCTCAGAAGGATAGTCACGCTATTCGTCCTGGGGGGTCTGGTGTTACTGATGTTGAGAAGGCCAAGGAGACTCCTCCTTCTTAAATCTGATCTCGGGGAAATCACTTATTGGGGTTGCGTCCCCTTATTTTTGTAACTATTTCAATTTATGCCCATGGGGCTGATACAATTTCTTTTAACATTGACTTTTATATGCTTTACATTTCTTGGCTCGAAATATTTTGCACATTTTATATGGATGAATCATTTATGTTTATTTATTCATACAAACATATTGTGGATTTAGGCTCGAAACTCGATGCATTCATGCATAGTTTATTCAAATTATCCGCTCTCGACCTCGTTATTCATCAAAGTCGGATGTTACTTTAACCATGAACTCGAAATTACTTATATGGTATGTAACGTGAATGGTTTGGTTATATCTTTTTTTTTTTGCTTAGTTACTTTTCCTCGTCCTCGGTTTTTATTCCAAGGTTAAGAGTTTGAAACTATTTTTCTTTAAGATATTCCAGCCTCGATCTCGACTTATCCCGAAGTAGGTTTAGCTTCCTACTTATCGTCGATTAGTTTTTTGGCTGGTTTTTTCCAAACCTGTTAAGTTTGCACATCTGGTTAACTCCAAACATTTTCTGTTTTTTATAACTCGGTTATGTCCGAACTATCTAAGCTCGCATATCTGGTTATATCAAAATACTTCATGTTTTTGATAACTCAGTTATGTCTGAACTATCTAAGCTCGCGTATCTGGTTATATCCAAATACTTCATGTTTTTGATAACTCGGTTATGTCTGAACTATCTAAGCTCGCGTATCTGGTTATATCCAAATACTTCATATATATTTTTTATTTTATTTTTTAAGCTAATGGTATATATACCAATGATGCCCCCTTAACATCCTATGAGTGTGACCATAGGTTATTAAATTAAGAGAGATTGCAAAAATAAAAAATAAAAAGAGATAATATACTGAATGAAATAAATCTTTATTTGATGGAAATCAAAAAGCAAACAAACTAATACAAATAGAAACTCATGGTTATAGGCAACACTTTTCCTACACTACTGATAGTAAGGTCTAAGGTGTTCGCCATTCCATGCTCGTGGTACCAGGCTCCCGTCCAATCTCGCGAGTTTGTACACACCGGGACGGATGATTGACTCTATCTGGTATGGTCCTTCCTAATTCGGCCCGAGCACTCCTGCTGCTGGATCTCGTGTTGCCAAGAATACGCGTCTTAACACCAGATCTCCCATTCCGAACTTTCGATCTCGAACCCTCTTGTTGAAATACCTGGTAGTTCATTGCTGGTAAGCAGCGTTTCTCAGCTGAGCCTCTTCTCTTTTTTCTTCAATCAAGTCTAAGGTTTCCTCGAGCTGAGTATGGTTTGAACTTTGATCGTAAATCTGAGTTCGGATTGTTGGGATTTCGACCTCGATGGGCAACATTGCCTCGCAGCCGTATGCTAGAGAGAACGGGGTATGCCCTGTTGATGTTCGAGCTGTGGTCCTATATCCCCAAAGGACTTGGGGTAATTCTTCGGGCCACCGTCCCTTCACTTCCTCCAACTGTTTCTTCAGGAAACTTTTGAGAGTTTTGTTTACAGCCTCGACCTGGCCATTCGCTTGACGGTGGGCTACTGATGAGAAACTCTTTATTATGTCGCTCTTTTCACAAAAGTTGGTGAACAAGTCGCAATCGAACTGGGTACCATTGTCGGATATGAGCTTCCTTGGTACCCCATATCGGCACACGATGCTTTTTACCACGAAATCAAGGATCTTTTATGAAGTTATAGTCACCAATGGTTCAGCCTCCGTCCACTTTGTGAAGTAATCCACGACGACCACAGCATATCTTACTCCGCCCTTGCCGGTTGGGAGAGAGCCTATAAGGTCGATGCCCCATACCGCGAAAGGCCATGGGGAGGTCAACATGGTCAGCTCGGATGGTGGGGCTCGGGGAATGGTGGCGAATCTCTGGCATTTGTCGCATTTTTTCACGTACTTGAAAGAATCCGTTTTGATGGTTGGCCAGAAATATCCTTAGCGTATGATCTTCTTGGATAGGCTATGCCCCCCGGTGTGATCTCCGCAAAATCCTTCATGAATTTCTTCAATGATCTTCTTAGCTTCGGGAGGGGTTACGCACCTAAGTAACGGCATGGAATATCCCCTTCTGTATAGCTTTCCGTCCAAATGGTGTAACGGGGAAGTTGATACATCAACTTTCAAGCCTGGTTCCGATCTTTTGGGAGGACTCCATTTTCGAGATAATCAACTATTGGGGTCATCCAGGTTGGCTCTGTTTCGATCATACACACATCTTCCTCTTCTGGCTCGTTAATGCTAGGTGCTGATAGGTGTTCTATGGGTACAACATTCAGCTCCTCATTTTCGGTCGATGTGGCGAGTCGAGCTAAGGCATCTGCATTTGAGTTCCGTTCTCGGGGAACCTGTTCGATTGCGTAAAACTCGAAATGCTCCAATGCGTATTTTGCCTTTTCCAGATAAGCTGCCATCCTTGTGCCACGAGCCTGGTATTCTCCTAGGATTTGATTTACCATGAGCTGGGAGTCACTGTAGCAATGTATAGCTCTAGCTTTGAGCTCCTTTGCTATACGAAGTCCCGCGAGTAAAGCTTCGTATTAGGCCTCATTATTCGACGCTTTAAAGCCAAATCTTAAGGCAGAATGAAATCTGCTCCCTGCGGGGGTAACCAAAATGACCCCAGCCCCCGCTCCATTTTCATTTGATTAGCCGTCGACGTAAAGTTTCCACAGCTCGTGGGCCGTGGTTATTACCTCGTCGTCGGCTATTCCAGTACATTCCACTATAAAGTCCGCCAATGCCTGTGCCTTAATGGTCGTTCTTGGGTGGTAGGTGATCTCGAACTTTCCGAGCTCAACAGCCCATTTAAGAAGTCGACCTGAAGCTTCTGGTTTAGACAAGACTTGTCTAAGCGGTTGATCAGTCAGCACATGGATGGGATGCGCCTGAAAGTAGGGGTGGAGTTTACGAGATGAATGAATTAAACTGAGCGCGAGTTTCTCCATCAATGGGTATCTTGACTCTGCCCAGTAATCTTTTGTTGATGTAGTAAACGGGTCTTTGCACCTTCTCTTCTTCTCGAACGAGCACTGCGCTTATCGCGTGTTCGGTGGTTGAAAGGTATAGGTACAGTATTTCTCCCGTTTCAGGTTTCGACAGGATGGGTGGTTCTGCAAGGTGCTTTTTGAGCTCCTGAAAAGCCAGCTCGCATTCCTCCGTCCATTCAAATTTTTTACCTCCCCTTAATAATTTCTTACCTCGAGATGAATCTGCTTAGGGCTGCCATACTGCCAGTCATGCTTTGGACATCTTTGTGCCTCCGAGGTGAGGGCATGTCAATCAGGGCCTTAATCTTGTCAGGGTTAGCCTCGATTCCACGAGAGTTTACAATAAAGCCCAGAAATTTATCTGAAGACACCCCAAAAGTGCACTTCTGAGGATTTAGCTTCATGTTATACTTCTTGAGCATGCCGAAGCACTCTTCGAGGTCATCAACATTGTTCTTGTTGAGTTGAGACTTGACAAGCATGTCATCAACATAAACCTCCATGTTGTTCCCTATTTGTTCTGAAAACATCATGTTTACGAGCCACTGGTATGTGGCTCCAGCATTCTTGAGCCCGAATGGCATGACATTATAGCAGTATAGCCCTTTATCCGTGATGAAGCTCGTATGTTCTTGGTCGGGGGCATGCATGGGAATCTAGTTATATCCAGAATAAGCATCCATGAATGACATCAGGCCATGCCCCGCCGTGGCATCCGCGAGCTGGTCAATCCTTGGTAACGGAAAACATTCTTTTGGGCAAGCTTTGTTGAGGTCTGAGTAATCAATACAGGTTCGCCACGTCCCATTAGGCTTTGGGACCAACACCGAATTGGCTACCCAGTCAGGGTAAAAGGCATCCCTAATGAATCGATTTGCCTTTAACCTGTTGACCTCCTCCTTTAGTGCTTTCTTTCTATCTTCGTCCAGTTGTCTTCGCTTTTGTTTCTTCGGGGGAAAGCTTTTGTCTATGTTCAGTGCATGGCTTGCCACATTCGGGCTTATCCCTTCCATGTCTGAGTGCGACCACACGAAGACATCCTGGTTTTTCTTCAAAAAGCAAATTATTTGCTATTTTTCCTCATCTTGGAGGTGTTTTCCGACCTTCACCTTCTTCGAGGGATCAGCTTGTTCGAGCTGAATTTCTTCGAGCTCCTCTAAAGGTTCGAGGTAAAATTTCTCCTCAATCCTTGGATCAATCTCTTCGTCAATCTCTAAGACCGTTTCGTCTTTGTTTTGTAAGATGACGAGTGCTTGTGCGCTCGTCTGTTTTTTTTTCCCTCAAGGAGATGTTGTAGCATTCCCTCCATGCTAATTGGTCTCCCTTTAATGTTCCGACCACGCTAGGGGTTGGGAACTTAAGGACCAGATGCCTTACTGATGAAACTACCCCCAGCCCGACCAGGGCGGGTCTCCCGAGCAGCACATTGTAGGCTGATGGTAAGTCTACTACCACGAACTCCATCATTTTGGTTGCCAAGACTAGGTAGTCTCCCAAGGTCACGGGGAGCTCGATGGATCCCATGCAGGCAGTTCCTTCTCCTGAAAAGCCATACAAAGTAGTTGCACACGCTTTTAGGTCGCGAAGGGAGAGTCCCATCTTCTCGAGGGTTGCTTTGTAAAGAATGTTGACTGAGCTCCCATTATCTATGAGAACTCGGTGGACCCTTTTGTTGGTGAGCTGAAGAGTAATGACCAGCGGATCGTGGTGAGAAAACTGGACATGGGATGCGTCTTCCTCGGTGAAGGTTATTGGTTGTGTCTCAATCCTCTGGCTTTTTGGAGCCCTAGGTTCGAGTTCATAAGGAGACCCGTCCCCGGTCTTCAGCTCATTAACATATCTCTTTTGGGCATTCCTGCCCACTCTTGTGAGATGAGGCCCTCCCGAGATGGTTATTACATCCTCTCCATCTATCGGCGGGGGCCTGTCTTCTTCCCGAGCTCAGGAACTATTATTCTATGTCGTCGAAGGCGCGGCTACTCTCTGGCTCGCGGTCGCCTGACTAATATTCTGGTTTTTGACATATTGCCGGAAGTAACCTCTCGAGATCAATCCTTCGATCTCATCCTTCAGTTGTCGACATTCATCAGTTGTGCGGCCGGTGTCTCTGTGAAATCGGCAATACTTACTGGAGTCCCTCTTGGACTTTTGATTTCTCATCGGGTCCGGACGCCTAAAGGGGACCTGGTTTACATTAGCCAGGTATATGTTCTCCCGAGACTCATTGAGCTTGGTGTATACTCTATACACGGAGAAATATCTCTCCCCTTTCTTTTTCTTTCCTCCCTCGGCTTCGGCGTTACTTCCTTCGTTCTTTTTCCTCTTGGAGGGGTTCTCTATGGCAGGCTTTAGAGCTGCTGGGGCCGCCGAGGATGAGGCAGAGTTGATGTTTATCGTTGTAGTTTCGGGCTGGGAAGTCGCATTGAGCGTCGACCTCGCTTCCTCTACATTGACAAACCTCTGCGCTCGTCTGTTAAACTCGGTTATGGACCTTACCGGTTTCCTTTGCATGTCGTCCCAAAGGGCACTTCCCGGCATTACGCCAGCTCGGACAGCCATTAGGTGCCCATTGTCATCCATGTCCCGAGCTCGGGCAACTTCCAGATTAAATCTTGTTAAGTAACTTTTTAGTGTTTCACCCGGTTGTTGTCGGACGTTAGTTAAGGTGGATGCCTCTGGTCTGACCCCCATCATTGCTCTGAATTGCTTCTTAAAGTCTTTAGACAACTGCTCCCAAGAAGTTATTGAGTGTCTCTTATATTTTTCAAACCAACTTTTGGCAGGTCCTGTCAATGATGCTGGAAACAACATGCACCTGAGCTTGTAACCCACGTTACTGGCTCTCATGATAGTGTTGAACGTGCTCAGGTGACTACACGGGTCGGTCTTCCCTTCAAACGTTGGGACGTGAGGGATCCGGAACCCTTGAGGAAATGGAGTATTGGAAATATGAGGAGCAAATGGTTCGAGCTCCTCGTCAGAGTCTTCATACCGATCATTCCTTTGCTCGTTTTTCAAAAGCTTAAAAGCCTTTTCAAGCTGGTCAATTCTTTCTTGGACTGGATCCGCAAGAGGCACCGTCTGGAATCAGCTGTCATCGATCATAATTCCAGGCTCGCATCTCTGCAAGGGATCTCTACGCCTATTCAAGCGATTCCTCAAGTCCGGATTCGTTTGGTCACCATTACCCCGACTCTGATTCAGGTGATCTCGTAGGTCGTGACGATTTTTGCGACTTCTAGTATTCTTACGAACTCGATCATTCTTACTGACCGACCTGGTATCTTCGGACTCATCACTGGTAAAACTCATTGGTTGGTTATTTCTTGATGGATTCTTCCCACGTCGCCTCGTCTCCGCCGTGCGAGACCGAGACGTTTGAATTTTCTCAGATGGGGCGCCTCTCCGCTCCTAGAAAGCCTCCGCGTTTCCTTGTCTTCCCCCCGCACGCCCTTCGCCCTGATCTCGAACGGGCTGAGCGTTTCTGCGGGGGGGCGAAGGATATCTTATGGGTGATGGAGGGAAACGTATAGGCGATGGTGGCTGCCACCCATGCGGCCTAGAGGGTCCAGAATTTTCCCGAGATGGGTCGGTCGCATTTGGTGAGCTCCCAGGTATCTGAGTCCGAGCCTCTGCAGGGGTTCGGTTATTCTCAGTTCCTGCAGGCACTTCCACAGGCGGGTTATCCGGGGCCCGAGCTTGAGTACTTCTCTGGGGCCTAGGTGGAGCTGATCGCTCTGCTGGTGCCAAAGGTTGAATCGGCCTCCTTGTGGCAGTGTCTTTTTGTGGACGCCCACGTGGTCTACAGGGAGGAACATGCACGTCCCTTGGAGGAGGGACTGGGTTTTCGCGCGGAGGCAGGGGCTGAGCCACCTGCGCCTCTGCGGCTATCCTTGTCAACTCCTCATTCCGTTTGTTGGCTTCTGCTAACAACTGCTTCAATTGCCGGTTTTCAAGTTCTACGATAGGAACATACCGCTCAGGATTGTAATACATATCCTCATCCCTTGGTGGAGGAGGTGGTCCCCGGGAATCAGAAGACCCACTTCTCTCTCCAACATCCGGGTTCTCCATTGGCTGTTTTTCAGGACGTCTTGGGTAATTTTCTTCAGGTGTGTTTTGATTGTTAGTGGCCATGACTTTTCAGGGATGAATGCTTAAGGCTCTTAATGAAAGCACCAAACTGTTGACGCTGTTTTTCGTCAACAGTGAAAGAAGAGCACGTAAACAATTACTAATAATGGCCAATTAAAATATGACAATACACAACACGATTTTTTACGTGGTTCAGCAGTTAAATCTGCCTAGTCCATGAGTCTCTATTATTAGACTCAAGATTATCTCTGAAAATTCTTAAGCATGAATTCTTCAGAGTTTTCTCTCAAGGTTCAGAATTTCGGTCCATTACAATGGTGCATGACCTCTCTATTTATAGAGAAGGTTGCATAATACTATCCCACATATTTTGGGTAGTTACTCTTTTTGGTGTAAATAAAATAAATGGCTTTAAATGCCTGTAATCCGATATAAAAGGAAACATCCCCTGAAGGCCAGGGGGCGTATAACAAATCGAATAATATCCCATGATTTTATGGGATTTACAATAATAAATGCAGAACACGTCCCTTATAGACAACACTTCAAGGTCATTATCACATATCTCCAAGGTCTTATTCTCCCATGTTTCTCGTCAGCTTTCGAGCTAATGACATCTCCCGAGGTCACATGGCTTCAAGATTATACGTGTGTCAGGCTCGGAACCCTTGATCCGAGGTCTTCTCTGAGGATAGATGCATCTCGGGAGATACCCTTCGAGATCGTGAATATTTCGAGGTCACCACATTTGAGGTCATCTCAGCCTTGTAGGCTCGATATTTAGTCCTGGAGCATACTTCAAACTTTACGAGTTCATTTGCTGCGAATCCAGCTTTCGAGGTCACATTTAACATGGCTCGAAATCTGGGTATAATAGTAAGGATTAGAGTATTTTGGTATTGGAGTTAGGCCAATCCATAAGGTCAACAAAGGTACCCTTATTCTTAAGTTTAATTCTTATGATTCCTTAGTTTCTCTAATTTTCATTCAGGTTCTAACTTTTGTTATGGTTTTGTGGTTAGGTTTTTAAGTTCTTTGAACTTAAGGTGTCTTTTCGGTAAGTTTTCTCTTGGTGGTTTAGTTCTATTATTTTCATCTCTTTCCTTTAGAAATACTCACTATTCTATTGCTGGTGTTAGGAGTGTTCCACGTCCTGCATTTATTCTCATATCCCAGTTTTGGTAAGGAAAATAGGCTAGATCTTGTATGTTTGTATGATATGTTATGATTTTATGTTATGTTATGTATAATATGTTATGATAATTTAATGTTTTAATATGTTATGTTATGATTACCCTTCCTCAAATATTAGATAGGGGACCTAGATGGGTTATCATACACTACATGTGATCTAACCTACCTCAAATATTAGACAGGGGACGTAGATGGTTTATCACATGTCATAATTGCCATTATTAGTATAGTCTTATATGGTGTACGTTTTTATAGTCATATGTTTATAGTATATGTTATGTTATAATTTTATGTGTATGTTTTATGTTGTTAGTAGCTTTCCTTGCTGGGCATTAGGCTCACTCCTTTTCTTTTAGTATGATGCAGGAAAATAGATGCAAAGGCAAAAGGATTCTTGGAAGCTTTGTGTATGTATGGAGGTGAATGGAGTGGATGGGCTAAGTTTCGATTCAAGGACAACTCTTTTTTTTTTTTTTTTGATCAAGAAGGAAAAACTTCATTGAACCAAAACAGACAAATACAAACCAGGCCAAAGCCTAAACCGGAACCAAATAACAGACAAGACCCACCCTCACATTACATACAATTGGAGCTTCTTCAAGAAGAGCTTGAAAAGAGGGGCATCTGTCCTAGTATGAACCATATACAATCTATACTTCACTAGTGTAATAATTTCTTTGGCTATACAATAAGCTGTCAATGAAAAACCATCATGTAAGCACATATTCCTATTTCTCCAAATACTATAAACCACAGCAGCTAGAATCATGTTCAAAGTGAGACTAAAACTGTTACTAAACCCAGCATTTAAACTGACTGTCCAGGCCGAGTACAAAGGAGACCAGGCAGGGAAACCAATCCATGTGAAGATGAAATCCAGCACCTTCAAGGACAAGCAGCAGTCGAAAAAAAGATGCTGGTGGCTCTCCAAATGCTCATCACAGACCGGACACAGCAAGCTAGATAAGTGCATATTAACTTTAGCAAGATTATCTCTGGTTAACAGATATGAATTGATCACCATCCAAAGCACAAATCTATGCTTAGGAAGAATAGATCGATTCCAAATAGTTTTTTTATAATCTACTATTTTCTGGTTTAAACCACTGATATAAAGCAAGGCTGGTTTAAACTTCCCAGAAAAACCAGCTACCAACACCTCATCTTTGCTAAACTTATTTCTGAGACGGCATAGTTTCCGCCAATACTAACTAGTGTCCAGCTTCAACCCATAGCTCCAAAAGTCAGCCCCCTTCAAATAGACATGTTGAACCCATTTGACCCATAAGGTATCCTGTTTATTCGTGACTGCCCAGATATACTTGGCCAACAAAGCTCTATTCCAACTAGACCCTTCTCTAAGACCAATGTAATGCCCCGAATTCTCCGATGTGTTTAACGGCGTGAACAGTAGGCCGAGAGGGCCATACTTGCTTAATTATGTTATTAATTGATAAAATGCATGTATATGCTGATTATATTATGATATGATGTGAAATGCATGCATGTGAGTCCATATTTCTAATTACAGGGGTGTGTTGGTAATTTGGCCCGTTGAGGGTAAATTGATTATTTGTACGCATGTTGGTGATATATCTTGAGACCACATTATGATGTGGGTTTGTTCGAGCAATTTGGCATGAGACGATCAAGGAATGTTAATTATCGGTTTGGTCATAACAGGCTTAAGCTCGGGGCTCGGGGTGAGTCCCGGGGTGTTTTAATGATTAGAGTGTTACCGGGCATTAAAGGGTAACGGGATGTGAATTATGGGTGTTTGAGAATATTGAGATTAGCGGGAATTGGGAAGCGTTAATTATCATTAACGGTGTAGGAGGAAAATGCCAAAATTACCCTTGAAGTGGTTTTAGAAGCTTTAAAAGACCTAGGGGTATTTTAGTCTTTTGGCTTGGATATATATGATGTTTGGAGGCTGTAGAATAAACATAACCAAAAATAGAGTTTTCTTCTTCTCCTTCCCGTACCTTCTCCTTCCTTCATCTTCCTTGTGAGTTTTTGTGATCTTGTTGAGGATTTGAGCTTGGGAGCTAGGCCTTGGTACTTTGGGAGAGTGTTCCACTGAGGAAGAGCACCATAACCTGAACTTGAGGTAAGCTTTTAGCCACTAGTTTCCATGTATGCTCTGTTTTCGTTTTAAGATTTCAGCTCTAGATTTTGGTGTGGAAAGTTGGAAACAAGGGGAGTTTATGTGGTGTTTTACTTGGGTTATGATGAGGGAGAGTTATGGGTGATGTTTGGAGGTTTAATTGGGTGTTAGGTTGGTGTTTTAATTGGGTTTGAAGGGTTGGTTCAAGAGAAAACGCAAGGGAAGAAAAACATGGGTTTTGGCTGAACTGGAGCTTGCGCCGCGGCATGGCCAGGGTGAGCCGCGGCCTTTGGGAGATGCTGAGTTTGGGCGCCTCTGTTTGAGGGGCGGGCGGCGGCATGGCCAAGGAGGGCCACGGCCCTTAAGGAATTTTTGGCCAAAATAGTGTTTTTAGCATGGGGATTCAAGCCTAAGGCCTCGGGGTTGAACCTACTACCCGGTTGAGTAGTGTTGGATGTCCCGGAGGTTAGGTTTTGGTTTGGGAACATTTTATTATTCATTTTATTAATGGAATCCCATAATTGGTTATCACCAGGTAACCGTTAAAGGACCAAAAGGTCGATCGTTCTCAGGGTTGTTCTTTTATTCATTCTTGCTCGAACCAGAGGTAAGAAAACTGCACCCCAAGTGTGACATGCATGGATATTCGTGAGGCATGTTGGTTGTGTAATATGGACATGGATTGAATATAGAATGCTTAGCATAAGTTGCTCACTTGCGCATGGTACTGACTCATTAGTCAGGTTTGGCAAAGGTGCTAGTATCAACTGTGAAGCTGTAACTTATTAGTCAGGTTCGGCAGTGGTACTGGGCATTGGTCACGTTGCACTGACTCATCAGTCAGAATTGGCATAGGTGTTAGTATCAAATGTGAAGCTGTGACTTATTAGTCAGGTTCGGTAGTGATACTGGACAATAGTCACATAGCGCTGACTCATGAGTCAGAACGGCCATAGCGTGGATTACGCAAGCCAACAGAGATTAGATCTAATCGACTATTAGCATTGAATGGCTCAAAGAGCATTAATGCCAGACCGACCCCGAGGTTCGATGATTGAAATAAGCGCTTGGAGGCTAGTGGCTTATCTAACAGCCACTCTCCCCCGCTAGAAACATGTGTTCTTCATTCGTATGTTCGAAAGCTTTATGTTCAGTGTGATTATAATGATAATCATTTGATAATGTTTATGAAAAGTATTATGTTTTCTTGCTGGGCTTTGGCTCATGGGTGCTATGTGGTGCAGGTAAAGGGAAAGAAAAGCTCACCTAGCCTTGAGTGGAGAGCTGATGTGGTGATGTGTACATATGCGGCCGCTTGACCACCACGGCCAAGGCGTTCTCAGAGGAACTAAGGGGTTTACCCTATTTTTGCCGCTTAGGTCGGCGGGATTGTAAATTTAAGACTGTAATGACCATTTTGAACTAAGAACCACTTGTAAATATTTTGTTTAGCTCTGTAGAGAAGTTTGTAATGAAAATCTCCATTTCCTTTTTATTTGTTTTATGCCTTAACCTGTTAATTACACTTAGAGCATGTTTTTGACCAAAGGACTCGGGTAGCGAGTCAAATTTCAAGTCCACCGTTCACCGTAACTGTTCTGGGGTAGCCAGGGCGTTACAACCAAGACCACCAAAAGCCTTGGGACGACACACCTGCTGCCAAGAAGCAAAGTGAAGCTTACTGCGAGTCCCCAAAGCCCCCCAAAGGAACTGTCTACACACTTTATCGACCTCCTTGATAATTCTCTGACGAAGAATGAACACATTCATCCAGAAATTACACAAACCAAACAGGACAGATTGGATGAGAAGTAGCCGGCCAGCATAAGATAGGTGCTTGCTAGACCAGGAGAAGAGTTTAGTTCTCATTTTTTGAACCATGATCTCACAGTCCGAATGCTTCCACTTCGTAGGCCTAAGAGGGGCCCCTAGGTAATGCAGAGGAAAGGACCCTTCAGAAAGAGTCAACAGCTGACAAATCCCTTTTTTATCCTCTACAGGAACTCCTCCAAAGTAGATCATAGAATTCAAGGAATTTAATTGTAACCCTGAAGCCTCACCAAAAACTCCAAGAGCACTCTTAAGAACACTAATAGCCCCAATATTGCCTTTGCAAAACAGAATAATGTCATCGGCAAAACAAAAATTAATTAAATTAATGCTCTTACACATCGGATGAAACCGGAAATGAGGGACCTAGATGCCCATTGAATGCTTCTAGTCAAGTATTCCATAATGATCACAAAAAGGAGCGGAGACATAGGATCCCCTTGACGTAATCCTCTTTCCCCCCTAAAACTGCCCTGAACCCGGCCATTTAACAGCAAGAAATAGTTGGTATTTCTGACACACTTCATCACCCAACCTATAAACTTCATAGGAAAACAAACCGCCTTCAATAGGTTTTCCAAAAATAACCAATCAATGGTATCGTACGCCTTGCTTATGTCTATCTTTATAGCACATCGGGGAGAAGTAATCGCTCTACCATAATTCTTAATAAGATCTTGAAGAATCATGATATTATGGGCAATGGTCCTACCACGAACAAAAGCTCCTTGGTTAGACTGAATAAGAGAAGGAAGCACCAAGGCCAACCGAGAACAAAGCAATTTAGCCATGACCTTATAGTGACAACGTTTTTTTTAGTCACTTTAAATTAAGTTTTTATATATTTTTCCGCATTTAGCTTTGTAAACAATTTTATTTAAAGTTATGTTTTATTTTAAAACAATGAGCTCATTTATGTATTACAAATATACTTTTTTTTAAAAAGTTTCAATAAAGTTATGAATTTTCTTATGTATGTTCTTTTCAAAGTGGTAGTTATGTCTAGTAGGTTTAATGACCTAATTCTCATAGGTAGTTGGGTCGTTACAAGCTAAACCTAGGACCAATAAACGTCAAAAGACCGATAACAATAATATGATGTATTTATGACACTTGAGACTAGGTCACATTGGCTATGATAGGATTCAAAGACTTGCAAAGGACGGACCTTTGAGGGAACTCACCTTAGGTGAATTACCTGTCTGTGAATCTTGTCTAGAAGGCAAACTGACCAAGCGTCCATTCTCTGCAAAGGGTGATAGGGCCAAAGAACCACTTGGTCTTATGCATTCAGATGTTTGTGGACCTTTGAATGTACAAGCCAGGGGTAGTTTTGAGTATTTCGTCACTTTCATTGAAGATTACTCTAAATACTCAAGTCTTTACCTAATGCATAGGAAATCAGAAACATTTTCAAAGTTTCAGGAATTCCTAGCAAAGGTTCAGAACCAATTAGGTAAAACGTTAAAGATCTTGCAATTCCAAGATAATTTAATTGAACTTGGGATTTTGTCACAACTTACTGCCCCAAGTACTCCGCAACAAAATGGTGTAGTGGAATGCTGGAACAGAACTTTATTGGAAATGGTTAGATGCATGCTTAGTTACTCAACTCTACAAACTTCATTCTAGGGACATGCAATTGAAACCGCAAACGACATTCTCAATGTCGTGCCGTCTAAATCAATCCCCAAAACACCTTTAGAACGCTGGAATGTTCGTGAACCTAGTTTATGCCATTATAGAATCTAGGGGTGACCCGCCCACGTCCTGAGGAAAAAGGAGGGAAAGCTAGAATCGCGAACTGAAGTTTGCATGTTTGTTAGCTATCCTAAAGGTACTCACAGTGGACTTTTCTATAGTCATTCAAAAAATAAATTGTTTACTTCTACAAATGCTACTTTTCTTGAAAATGACTATGTCCAGAACTTTAAACCTCGCAGCAAAGTAGTTTTAGAGGAGATAGTTAAAGAATTGACTCCAACCAATGTTCCATCATCATCAACACGAATTGATGATTAAATTCCCATTCTTTATGTCCAACCAACACAATTTGATTTAAATGAAGAAAGTACCACTGTTTCTGAGAAAACAGTCACGGAGCCTCGTCGTAGTGGGAAGGTTTCTAGGAACCCAGTTCGCCATGGTTTGGATGGTGAAACCAATATGGTTGTTGGTGACACTAGTGATGATGATCCATTGTCTTTCAAATAGGCAATGGCTAGCCCTGAAAAGGAACTATGGCTCGAAGTCACGAAATAGGAAATGGAGCCCATGTACTCAAATTCCATATGGGATCTTGTGGAAGCACCTAGTGACTTTAGGGGCATTGGGTGCAAGTGGATCTACAAGAAGAAATGAGGTGTTGATGGAAATATCGAGACTTATAAAGCTCAATTAGTAGCAAGGGGTATACCCTTGAAACTTTTAGTCTGGTAGCCATGCTCAAATCCATTCACATCGTCCTATCCATAGCAGCTGCTCTCGACTATGAGATCTAGAAAATGGACGTCAAGGTAGCTTTTCTTAATGGGAAGCTTGACGAAGTCATTTATATGGATCAGCCAGAAGGATTTAAACTAGCTGGACAAGAAGGAAAAGTTTGCAAGTTGAATAGGGCCATCTATGGACTTAAGCAAGCTTCTCATTCCTAGAATCTTAGGTTTGATGAAATAATCAAAACCTATGGCTTTGAACAAAATATTGATGAGCCCTGTGTTTACCAATTGAAGGCAAATCAAATAGTGGTATTCTTGGTTCTTTATGTAGATGATATCTTACTCATTGGAAACAATGTTAAGAAATTATCAGATGTGACGAATTGGCTAAGCACTCAACTCTAGATGAAGGATTTGGGTGAAGCAATTTATGTTCTAGGTATCCAGATCATCAGGGATAGAAAGAACAAACTCTTAGCTCTATCTCAAGCATCTTACATAGATAAAGTGCTTGAACGTTTCTCAATGAAAAATTCCAAGAAAAGGTGTCTACTGTCCCACCATGGAATTCATCTTTCAAAGAAGCAGTCTCCCCAGACTCCTGAAGAGGAAGATGCAATGAGAAATGTTCCTTACGCATCTCTAGTTGGAAGTCTGATGTATGCCATGTTGTGTACTAGACCAGATATCTGCTATGTTGTGGGAGTAGTGAGCAGGTATTAGTCAAACCCAGGACCGGATCATTGGATAGCAGTTAAGTATATCCTGAAGTATTTGAGACGGACTAGGGATTATATGCTAGTCTAAAAGGGTGGTGCTCTGAACCCTGTTGACGGTAAGAACTCGTCAACGATTAAAGGTTAGAAAACTCAAATTTTTTATACTAAGGATAGCTTAGAATCAAATGGAAATAACTTGAATCAACAGAAAAACCAGAGCTACAATGGAACAAAGATCATATATTTCTCCAACCTCCCCTCTTACAATCAGTTTTCCAACCCCTCAACCTGAGGGGTTGATGCCTCTATTAGCCCCTGATACAAACAAGTCCTAGGAGACAGGGACCTATGCGGGTACACTGATAGAGTAGTGGCTCAGGGCATAGTGGTGTCTACCCTAACAATGCCAGAGTGGTGGCTCAGGGCATTGTACTATCGACTCTGGTGTATGGTCGGGGGTGTTCAAGAGGTGCCTCTACTCTCCATACAAGTTCGTACTGCCACTACTTCTCAGACACAGATCGTAGGGCCACGCCTCTGTCCTCCTCGCAACCGTACATCTCGTGTCAGTACACGTGCCTTGTACCTGCTCATACCCATCAATCCATGCTAGACACCTAAGGATTATTTGACATACCCATTTGGTATCTTCAAGTATTCCTCGTACGTATATCGAGGACCCTCCCAGCTTTATATGTCCTGAGAAGCCAAGGCGCATGAGTTTCTCGCTAGTGGCACCTACCCCTTGAAAGGAACTAGGGCCACTTCAACGACACACAAGGGGTTAGTGGTGAGACAGGATGTATACGGGAGGCTTCTCCCTCGTATAGCGAGGTTTCTCGATTGCCTTAGGACCATGCGCGAAGACAAGGCGCATAGGAGGGGTCTCACCCTCGCATAGCGAGGGTGCCTCACATAGCGAGGCTGGCTGCGTGGGGATGAGGCGCGAGACACGAAGGCACCGCGAGGCTGGCTGCGTGCGGACGAGGCGCAAGACACGAAGGCACCACGAGGTTGCCTGGTTGCCTTAGGACCATGTGCGAAGACAAGGCGCATATGAATGGCCTCACCCTCGCATAGCGAGGGTGCCTTGCATAGCGAGGCTGGCTACGTGGGGACGAGGCGCGGAACTCAAAGGCACCGCGATGTTGCCTTAGGACCATGTGCAGAGACAAGGCGCATACGAGGGGCCTCACCCTCGCATAGCGAGGGTGCCTTGCATAGCGAGGCTGGCTTGTGAGTGAGTAACCTGTCGAGGGCCCTCGCATGGCGAGGGTGGCTCTCTTAGCCAAACCTCTCTGATGCTATGTGATGCCCTTGTCCCTTCATGCGTGTAGAAAGTGGCCAAGTGGGGCTCCTGCCCCTTCGTCCCTCTAACATGTGTCTCTTAGTCTTTAGGGGACCTCGTAGCATAAAGGTATGCCTGAACAACATTCACCAGGGAAGAATTCCCACATTCACAAACCCTATAGGCTACACCAATTTATATTTTTAGACTGATGTTGATGACAGGAAGTCTACTTCTGGAATGGTCTTTACTCTTGGGGTGGAGCTGTAATTTGGAGAAGCGTAAAGCAGTTTGCAATCTCAGATTCCACCATGGAGGCTGAGTACATAGCTGCGTCAGAAGTAGCTAAGGAAATAATCTGGCCAAAGAAGTTCTATACGAATCTTGGTGTTATTCCAGAAATGGATAATCCTCTTGTGTTGTTTTGTGACAATACAAGAGCGATAGCCAACTCGAAAGAACCTCAAAGTCACAAGAGGAGTAAGCATATAGAAAGGAAGTATCACATTATTCGAGAATATGTAGCCAGGGGAGATGTGAAGGTTATGAAGATTCCATTAGAAGACAATCTTGCGGATCCGTTTACAAAGACACTACCAGAAGCAACTTTTGATAAGCATATCAAGGAAATGGGATAAGTAGAATTAAGGCATTAGTTTCAATTAGTGCAAGTGGGAGTTTGTTGGGGTTTTATGCTCTAATTAAAACCCAAATTCTTTGTAATCTTATTTTATTATTAATAAAAGAATAGAAATCATTTTTTGACTTGGTAAATCACTTTGCTCACATGTTTCATTTTCATTATTACTTGTTTAATATAAACTTCTATTATATCTCGAGCATATAGCTAGTCATATTTATAGTGACGTAATCACAGTGGAATATAAATATGATTATATGTTCAAAATAAATTAGTCCTAAGATTTGTCAGTGCACAGGATTTACATTGACTTGCTAATCTACGATATGATTTACTTACGCATTACAGTGTTATGTTCTTTCCAGAACATTAGGAAAGTAGATAAGATCGGATGTATCTTTTACATCGAACTCGACCGATATTGACAGTGAATAAGATAAGTAACAATACCGTTATTATCTATTCTAGTCATATCAAATAGTTGACCATAGGTCAATTCAATCTCAATTCTGAGTGATTAGTATTCTAACTGATTGTATTATTTGAGTTCTTTGACTTGTTCGTTACCAGCTTACCCTACGAACTAGCCCATACTTACATCTTGGGAACTCGGTAGTATAATTGAGTGGGAGTGTTAATCATAGATATGAACATCTATAGCTTTTGATGAAGAAGTGAAATGATAGAGATCTCATTTCAGTAATTAAATTAGTTCACTAAAATATCATTTACAAGGAACTAAGTGTTTTAAGGATAAAATATAATGATAAAACGGTATTTTAGTCCTATCTCATTGTAGACTATCTATAGAGGATTGAATGACAATTATGGTTGTAACAATGGATAATTAATAGCGTATCTATATTTGTTATAGAGCGTTCTATGAATTCCAGAGTGCAATTTCGAGTCTATAGTGGAGTCACGAGGAATTAATAAGTTAGTAAATTTATTTGTTAGTGTTGACGGTGAGAACTCGTCAACTAAGTTGAGTTGGAAAAATTATCAAGTCAAGATCACCAATGGAAAAGTTGTAGAAACTTAAACAATAACTCAAGAACAATGATAGAACAATAATGGAGAATTCAGTCTTTCATTCACACTCAAGCCTTTGCTACAGCAAAATTTCCAACCCTCTTTCAGGTGGTGTTAAAGTTCATTTTATAGTAGGCTCTAATGGCCTTAGGTACATGGTGGTCTAGGAGACTAAGTGGTACATAAGTACTATGTCAGGGGAGTGGCTTCAGAGGTTGTGGTCGTACATCCAGTATAGGAGCAGGTGTCAGGAGGATGTCTCCACTACTTGTTTGTACCCATGTCTGATGAGTGGTGGCAGGCATAGTGGCGCATGTGGTAGTGGTGTCGGCTCTAACCCTTGGCTGTAGACGTACGGGCCATAACTCTTATCCCAGCAGTCCCACTGGTACTGGTGTCCGTACTCAGTACTAGGTCGTACAAGTATGTCCCATTCGACTCGTACTGGAGCCTCTAAGCATAGGGGTCTCAAGGTGTAAGGAATGGGACCCTTGGTGTGTGTTATGGTCGTGGCGTGAGGTGGGGATCTTGGGTCCTTGGCATGAGATGCCTGAAGCCTCCCGAGGTCACTCAAGAGCCTGAGTGATAGGCATGTGGCCTTGACGGATGTCTAAGGATGTGTGGCGAGATGCCCTCCTTGCGACCCCCTTGGTGGTGCGGCTCCCTTGGTGCATGGCTCTACTCACGTGGCCACTAGGTGACGCAGCTCTCATTCCTTCGCGAGGCCCCCTTGGAAGGCTTATTGATGGCGCGGCTCTCTTGGCTGTTCACGAGGCCGAGTGTGTTGCGGATGTGACCCCCATAAGGCCATGGGCGAGGCCACCATTCGGGCCTAGATGGCGAGGCCACTTTGAGGCCATGGGCGAGGCCATTCGGGCCTAGATGGCGAGGCCACTCCGGGGGCATGGGCGAGGCCACCATTCGGGCCTAGATGGCGAGGCCACTCTGGGGCCATGGCCGCCGAGGCTCGGCTGAGCGAGGCCATGGAGATGCACGCGCAAGGCGGGCCGCGCACCTGGGGTACCACCGAGCGACGCCAGGGAGACGTGCGCGAGGAGGGCCTCGCGCCTAGGGCACGACCGAGCGACGCCTGCGGGGTGCGCGCGCAAGGTGGGCTTTGCACCTGGGGCATGGTCGAGCGAGGCCATGGTGACGCAGCTGGGACCTCATGCATCACGAGTTGATCCGAAGTTGCCGTCAAAGGACGATGGGCCTTCACGGGATCTTTTATGGGCGCGGAATATTGAGCGTCCACAGTTAGATTTGTGATAACTTATTGGAGCTTGATTGAATAGGCCCATGGTCCCCATTGTACCTTGGATAAAATCATCTAGATAGTCTCAATTAATTGATTTAATTATCAATTAGAATTATCAAAGTTGAGTAGGTCAATTTTGGATAGTTTCAAAGAGTTATGTAATTTTGAGAAGAAAAGAGAAATTGTTGCAGATTTATTAATTAAGATAAATTGTTATCTAAATTAATAAATAAGTTTAAATTAATGTTCAAATCATAAATAATTAATTTGATAAAGGATTTAAATAATTATTTAATTAATTAAATCAATATAAAATAATACAGGCCTTGATTTTAAGTCCAGTGGGCTTATAATCAAATGGGAAATTTCATGGGCCTAAAGCCCATGATAATTTCGACCTAGGGATTTAAAATGGCTATTATTTTATTGATTTTTTTAATTAAATTAAATGACCTAATTGAGTCTATAAAAGGAGTGCTTAGAGAGAAGTCATCAGTTTAGATTTTCTGAGACGACAGATAAGTTTGACAAGTCACAAGTCAGATTTTCCGATAAGTTTTAGATTCTCTCTAAACACAAGTCCTTTTCTAAGCCTCTTTGTTATTTTCTCTTCTTCTCTCTGCATCTATCTCATGTGTTGATAATTGCCTACACTAGTCTAGGTGATTCTAAGGATACATTGGAAGTCTGTGAAGAAATTAGAAGAACGGTTCAGTTTCTTGATAATACTCTGCGATAGAAAGGATACAAGAGTTACAGAAACTGAAGGAAGGACTATTTCATTCCGCTGCGTATACTGTAAGTATTCTTATCTTTGTTTCTCTTTGAATTCAATTTTAGAAACATGTTCTAGGCTGTCTCATATTAATTTGTTTAATATTAGATATACATGAAAATAAATAAAGACCTTGTATAAGTGTTCCTAACAATTTCTACCACGAACTATACCAAAACTAGCAAAGTTGAAGCTACCAGGTTTCCTTTTGATCTGCTTCTCCAAGAACAAATCTTGATTGCGTAGCTGCATTTGCACTCTAACATCAAAATTTCTACATTTAAAATTTATAAAAAAAATAATATATTCAACCAATAAAAACTTAAAATATCAACAATCTTAGATGGCTGTAATATATGATCTTTTCATTAGCAAGTGTGTCCCAAACTTCAACTTTTTTTTGTTTCAGTATCACCCGTGCAGGAATGAAGTATCTTACAATCAACATAGGAATATAAATCTACAAGTATAATTGTTGTTAGAAATTACATAATAAATAGACGTTTAAAAATAGATTCAACATAAATCATTATAATTATACTTCATTGCAATGTTCGAGGGAGCCCAGAAATCTTTCATAGTAATGCATTTTCCTCCAAAGTTGATGTAGTGGTTAATTGGAGTAGGAGTCGGGTAGTAAGTATTTCTATTGTCATAATTAAAAAAAAAATTAACTCAACAAACATGAAATATGTTTTGACAAAAAAGAACAACAACAAAAAACTTACCATATTTCGAGCAGGGAGATACCAATTCTTACACTCTTTACCCTTCTTCAACCTCTCATCCTCGGTCAAGAATGAAGAAACAATAGTAACAATCTGCATTTACCAAAAAAAAGTTATAATGGTCATGCTAAAATTATTAATATATACAAATGAATTACCTCAGTCTCCAACTCCGTTTTAGGTCCAAGATAACAGAAGTCAGATCATCGTAGAAAACTAAACTCACTTTCAACTATAATTTCCCTATGATAGATACAATAATAGACATTAAAATATATTTAAAAAATGACAAAAATAGAAAAAACTTACAATTGATCAGAGTTTGAGAAAATGTATTCTAACACTTCCTTATCTTTTGGTCTTAAAGTATTACTGAGTTTAAAATGCTCAAAGAACACAACATCATCTTGGCTAATAACATGTTTTTTTAAAAATAGTGATGGTGAGACTTTTTCGCTAATGGATTCACATGTCAGTTTTTTTTCTTCTCATATCTACATGGAATTTTATCCTTGGCTTGTAAATCCAGTTTAATAGAGTGTAGTTCATTTCTCAACTCTTTCAACTCATGTTCAATTACTGTCCTCCATTCCATTTCTGATTCCATCACGAATTTCTATACACAAATAATTGATAAAGATTATCACTCTGTAAGAAAATATTTTTGAAAAATAATAATATGTTTGAAAATTTTACATGATGAAGTTTTCAAAACTTTAAAATTCCACACATTTTTAGTTTATTGAAGAAAAATGAACTACAAAATAATTTATAATAATAATGTTTTAAAGAAAAAATTTAAAAATTGGAAATTTATAAAACCCTATAACTTTCAATGTGAATTTATAACCCTAATAGTTGATATCTAAGAAGTTTGAATAATTTCAAATTTTACAATGAGAGAAAAAAATGATAATTTGTTAGTAAAAATAAAGAAAAAAAATAATTGAGAATCTTGAATGAAAAACTTTAAAAATATCTTGAGTTTTCTCATCAAACTCGTAAAAAAATTATTCTTGTGGGTTTTTACTAAATAAGTTTTTCAAGAGAAATAAGATTCTCATTTTTTTTTTAATTTTAAATCCTACACAACAAATAAAAATAAGATGGATTTTTTTTGGAAAAAAAAGTTCTAGTAGTGAATTTCGAAATTGATAATAATTTGTTTGTAAAATTAAAGAAAGCACAAAAATGATTGAAAATCTTGCAAGAAACACTATGAAAAATCTAGAGCTTTTTCATCAATTTTTTTTTAAAAAAAAATTGTTCTTGTGAAATTTTACTAAACAAATTTTTGAAGAGAAATAAGATTTAGTCATTTTTTTTTTATTTCAAATCCTACCTGACAAATAAAACTAAGTTGGATTTTTTTTAAAAAAAAAAAAACTCTAGTAGTGAATTTCGAAATATGAAATTGGAGAAATAGATGAGAATTTTTTTGTAAAAATATAAGAAGCACAAAAATGATTGAAATTCTTACAAGGAACACTATGAAAAATCTAGAGCTTTTTCACCAAACACTTTAAAAAAAATTCTTGTGGGTTTTTACTAAACAAGTTTTTCAAGAGAAATAAGATTTACTCATCTATGTGAATTTCAAATCATACATAACAAAAAAAAAAGTTGGAATTTTTTTGAAAAAAATAGAAAATCTACTAGTGATTTTTCGAAAATGACATAAACTTATAAATCTTACTTGAAAACACTTTCAAAAATTGAAGCTTCTTCAATAAACAAGTTTTTTAAGATGAGTAAATTTTTTATAGAAATATATATATGTAGTGCACCAATTTTTTTTTTTTTTAGATTATTTAAATTTTTATTGAATTTTTTAGAAAATATGAGCTTTTGAATTGAATATGGTGATTTTTAATGATAAAAATAGTTGCTGGAATTTTTGTAAGAAAATATGAAGTGAGTTTCACTAAAATGAATTTGATGAGTTCTTGGAACAAATTATTTTCCTAAGTTATGGTAATATTGAAAAATAGTATTTTTAATGGTATGAATGCATATTTTGATAAGTTATGATTTTTCCTTTGTTTTGATTGAGAAAAATATTTAGATTCTATTTATTTGTGATTTTTGAAGAAAATAAATGGTAGCTAAAAGTTTTTTTTTTAAAAAGGGTTAAAAATTGTTATTTAATGTCACATATGAATTTTTGTTACATAAAAGTAAGTCTTAAATAATTTAAATAAAAATATATTTTCCACACTTAAAAATATATATTTTTTCACATCATTTATGTAACACAATGATAAAATTTATTTTTCTAAAGAAACATATTAAAAATAGGTATTTTAATTAAACCCAAGCTTTTTGGTTAATTCTTTGTAATTTGAGATTTATAAATGAAATTGTCACATATTTTATTTTTAAGCTAAAATAAAATAATTTTATAAAATAAAATAATGTTTTGAGAAATTTAATCACCTTTGAAATTTTAAGAAAAATAAAGCATGTAATATGTGTATTGATTTTAAAATAATAAAAGTAAGAAATGTAGAATTATCGTTTTTGAAAACGTCTCTATTACGCAATGTTCACACGTATGCATGTTACATGCAACTCCACTTTTACGTCCAAAATTATGTTTATTTTAACTATGTGGTTTTTATAAAACGATCATGCATGTAAAATGGGTAAAACGAGCATTATTCTTTTATGGCTTTATGAGTAGTTAAGAATAATTGCATGTGTTTGTGTAACTGTTATTACGTGTGCATGGCCCATGCACACATGAGTTGTATGGAAGGGGAAAATAGTAATTTTATGGACCTAAGAAATGTTATTTTGATTATGATATAGGCTCGTTGAAAGATTGTGAAATTTCTTAGCTTGGACCTGAGGTAAGGAAGTTAGATAGATTCTATGATTTTATGCTATGAATGGTAAGACTGTTGTATGGATGAATTGTTATGAATTATGAATGCCATAACGTGATGATATGTTGAATGTGATATGTGTATGGATGTTAGATACATCAAACCAGTTACGATGTTAGATACATCAAACAGATTACGATGTTAGATACATCAAGCAGATTACGATGTTAGATACATCGAACGAGTTACTAAGGACATTGAGACGTAACTCCTAGGGCGAACGCGCCGAGGTTATTCAAGGACCAGAGATCTCCTGTTTACCTCATAGGGTGACATGGACAACTAGCGATCCATGCTCATCATGTATGTTGTATGATTGTGATATGATGATATGTTATGATTATATTATGATATGGTGATATGTTACGACTATGTTATGATATGATGATATGTTACGATTATGTTATGATATGATGATATGTTACAATTATGTTATGATATACCATGATGTTTTAGATGATCGTTAGTGTTTGTATTTGTTGTATTCTTACTTGCTTATTTGTTTGTACTACCTTACTGGGCTTTTAGCTCACCCTCTTACTTTCCTTCCAGGTAGCAAATAGGATTTCATTATGGCACGCGTGGTGACGTGAGGAATTCTTTCATCATGGGGTGTATGGCGTGGGGTAATCCTATGGATGGAAAAACGATCATCGTAGAACGCCATTTAAATTATGTTTTGTTTAAGAGACTTTCCTAAATTATCAGTGGGACTCAGTTATTTTATTTTGTTTATTTTAAACTTTGCATAAAAATTTATGTTTTCTTTTAAAACTAATGGCGCCAACTTGCATGGTTTTAAGCAAGTCCCCACTGAGACTTTGATAATGAGTGGTATTCTTTTTCAAACTATGTTATGCGAATGTTTTATAAGTATATGAATAGGGCGTTCTTTACAAATGGTATCAGAGACGGTCGTCCATGTTTCCAAGGACCCCCCCCCCCCCCCCATACAAGCTAAAGATGGGAAAATCTCACTTCACCGCGTCATAAGTATTTGCTTATGTGTTATTACTTGCTTCTTTTTATTTAATTTTTCTATTGTTAACTGCTGTAGTAAATATGCCTCCTGTGTTAAGAACAACAAAGAAACAATTGATTAAGGAGATTCGTGCGATTCCAAAAGTCGAGCTTGACGAAGACTTTTACGATTGGAGGATAGCGGTCTTAAAGACGACGAAGGAGGTTTGCGATCGTATACAAAGAATGATGAATAAGAGAGGAGCCTTGCTTTGGCCCATAGAGCAATTCTGGGTGATGAGTGAGGCGTTGTCGATGTATTCAGAGGCTCTTCTACAGTGGAATCGATCTTGGAATGATGTTATGCTTGAAGGTCTGGAGTTTAGCACCATAGAGTTTACGATTCGCGATTTTCTGGAAAATTACGAATTTAGTCGTCTGGAGCTGGTGCTAGTAAAGAACGATGATGGCGCAATAGAGGAGCGTATAGAGATGGTGCATGACGTGGAAGGGGAAATGGCAGTTGAGGAAGTACTGCGAGCTATACTGCGTCTGACCGCGAGGATGGAGATTATGGCAAGCGCGCCTAACTATTTCCACATTCCGGGGGACATCTTCAACTATGATTCAGGGGATGAGTCCACCATCAAGGACTAGATTCCATTTCGTGATCGTCGCATGGGGATGCTAATAAATAAGATGGATTAATAATAATTTTCTAAGACTTTAAGGAAATATGTTTTGGTTAATTAAACACTTTTTGGGATTGTTTAATTTTGGAATATTTTAAACATTATTAATACTATGGATATTTTATTGCAAATTTAATGGTGTGATGTGAATGCATGATTTACAAATATCCATCGATATGCAATGTTCCTTCCTTATGATTTTTCCTGTGATTGCCTTAGAACTTCATCATGTCAACCAGAGGAAGAGGAGGAATGGGAAGAGGTAGAGGCAGAGGAAAGGGTGCCTCCACAAGGTCTGAAACTACGACCATCCCTGATGTTGAAGTGCCAACTGTTCAACCTGCAGCTCCAGCAGCGCCAACTGTGGACCTGGCTGCAGAGGTGGCAAGGTTAAGAGAAGAGTTGAGACTAAGAGATGAGGAGCTAGCGCAAGCTAGACAAGCACCACAGACATCTCAAATGCACCCTATACCTCAAGTACCAGTGGCTCAACCTCAGCCGCCAGTACCACCACCTGCACCACAACCTGTAGCTTATGGGTTTGAACCAGTATATGAACGCTTCAGGAAACAAGCCCCACCGACGTTTGAAGGGAAAGCTGATCCAATGGTGGTAGAAGATTAGCTAAGGTCTTTTGAGGCTATTTTTGATCATATGGAGTTAGATGACCGCCAAAGGGTTTCCTGCGTAGCTTATCTACTTAAGATGGATGCACATTTTTGGTGGGACGTGACTAAACAGACCCATGATCCAAATACCATGACTTGGGCGCAGTTTGTCCAGGCATTCAGTAAGAAGTATTATAGTTCAGCGGTGCTAGCAACTAAGGTTGATGAATTTATAACTCTGGTTCAAGGGAGCCTTTCGGTCACCGACTATGCACAGAAGTTTGATCGATTGGCCAAGTTTTCCTCTGAAGTAGTACCGACAGATGCAATGCGAGTCCAGAGGTTTGTAAGGGGACTCAAACCGATGATAGCAAGGGATGTTAGGATGACCAGCGTCGAGGTGGCCAGTTATGTAGAGGTATTGGATAGAGCTCTTGAGGCTGAATATTTGGAGGATCGAATATGGAAGGATAATGCCGCTAGAAGAGAGAACCACCGCAATAAGAACTTCCATGAGAACAACAAAAGAAAGGATATCGAAGGGCAGAATAGTGGGGTTGATAAAAGACCTAGACCTCCAGTCACGAACAACAACAACCACAACTCCCAGAACCATAGCAACCGCAATAACTGCTTCAATGACCGGAACCGTGGGAACCAACAGGGCAACCGAGTTAAGCATCCTACCTGCCCTAAATGCACAAGGAAACACCCAGGAGAGTGCCACGCCGGTTCCAACAAAGGCTTCAAGTGCGGCCAAACAGGACACTTACGGAAGAATTGCCCACAATGGAAGGCGGGACAGAATAACAATAACAGTCTGGTGCCAGCAAGAGTCTTCGCCTTAACTCAGAACGAAGTGACCAATAGCAACACCGTGGTTACAGGTCAGCTCCCTATATCTGGTACAATGTGTAGAGTCTTAATTGATTCTGGAGCAACTCAATCCTATGTTTCCATGAATGCGATTGATAGACTGAATATGCCTTGTAAGATTTTTGCACATAACTTTAGTACATTGTTGCCATCGGGAGATATGATGTCATCAAATAAGTGGTTACCGTCAGCGCCTGTAACGGTAGAAGGTAGAGAGTGCCAAACAGATCTCATAGAACTGAGTATACTGGATTATGATGTCATACTCGGCATGGATTGGTTATCGAAGCATGGGGCTACGATAGACTGTCGAAAGAAGATCGTAGAGTTCAGGCCAAAGGAAGGAGAGGTTTTCTCCTTTAAAGGTGAAGTAGCAGGCCTTCGAACACCCATAATATATGCACTGGAAGCACAAAATATGACGCAACATGGATGTTCGGCATTCCTTGCCAGTGTAGTGGATAAGTCTAAGGAGTCAGAACTAAAGCCAGAAAATGTTCATATTGTTTGTGAGTTCCCGGAGGTGTTTCCCGAGGAGTTACCAGGACTACCCCCGGACTGAGAGATCGAGTTTGTAATCAAGCTTGCATCTGAAACTGCACCGATATCTAAGGCACCCTATCGAATGGCGCCAGTAGAGTTAAAGGAACTTAAGAACCAACTACAGGAGTTGTTGGACAAAGGGTTCATAAGACCTAGCCATTCGCCATGGGGAGCACCAGTCCTATTTGTGAAGAAGAAGGAGGGGAGTATGAGGATGTGCATTGATTATCGAGAGCTCAATAAGGTCACCATTTAGAATAAGTATCCTTTGCCTAGGATAGACGACCTTTTTGATCAGCTACAAGGGGCTTCAGTGTTCTCGAAGATTGATCTGCGGTCTGGGTACCATCAGTTGAAAGTGAAAGAGCGAGACATACCAAAAACGGCCTTTAGAACTCGCTATGGACACTACGAATTCTTAGTGATGTCCTTTGGACTCACCAACGCCCCAGCAGCCTTTATGGATATGATGAATAGGGTATTTAAGGATTTCTTGGAAAAGTTCGTAGTAGTGTTCATTGATGATATCCTCATTTACTCAAAGACCAAGGAGGAGCACGAAGAGCATTTGAGATTGACTCTGAACAGATTACGGGAACATCGGTTGTATGCCAAGTTCTCTAAATGCGAGTTTTGGCTGGAACAGGTAACCTTTTTAGGGCACATAGTCTCCAAGGATGGAATTTCAGTAGACCCGTCAAAGAATGAGGCCACTAGAGACTGGCCCCAGCCAAAGAATGCCTCAGAAGTTCGGAGTTTCATAGGGTTGGCAGGTTATTATAGAAAGTTTGTCGAGGGTTTCTCGAAGATCGCTACCCCGTTGACCAACTTAACCCGGAAACATCAGAAGTTCGCATGGACAGAAAAATGTGAAGAAAGTTTTCAGACCACGAAGGATAAGTTGATTTCCGCGCCTATCCTTTGTGTTCCCACCGAGGGCGGAAAATTTGTGGTATACTGTGATGCGTCAAAGAATGGCTTGGGATGCGTGTTGATGCAAGAAGGGAAGGTGGTAGCTTATGCTTCCAGACAAGTCAAGGATTATGAGCAGCGGTATCCCACTCATGACCTTGAATTGGCAGCTGTAGTGTTCGCACTCAAGATATGGAGACATCATCTGTACGGAGATAGGTGTGAGATATACACCGACCACAAAAGTCTGAAATACTTTTTCACACAAAAGGAACTGAACATGAGGCAGCGGAGGTGGTTGGAATTAGTAAAGGATTATGATTGTGAGATTCTATACCACCCAGGCAAGGCAAATGTAGTTGCCGATGCTTTGAGCAGGCGGGGACATGGGAGTGTCTCAGCGCTGCATGCAATAGAGATGCATCTTCAGAAAGAGATCATAAATGCTAGGATTGAAATTGTGACAGGAAGTTTGGCAATCCTCACATTGCAATCCTCTTTACTAGAGCAAATCCGAGAAGGGCAGAAATTGGATGAGGCCTTGGTGAAACAAGAGGCTTTGGTACAAGAAGGTGGCGGCAGCGATTTCACGGTGTCTGATGGTGGATTGCTAAGATTCAAGGATAGGATTTGTGTACCTGACAGTGCTGAAATTAAGGAAAGTATCATGAAAGAAGCACACACAACGCCTTATTCCTTGCACCCAGGGTCCACGAAAATGTACCAAGACCTCAAGGCACTATATTGGTGGCATGGAATGAAGAGGAACATTGCTGAGTTTGTTGCTAGATGTTTGACATGCCAGCAAGTCAAAGCAAAACACCAAAGACCAGCAGGGTTGATTCAACCGCTCTACATTCCTGAATGGAAATGGTAGGATATCACGATGGATTTTGTGGTAGGGTTGCCTAGAACCACCAAGCAGCACGACTCAGTGTGGGTGATAGTAGATAGACTCACTAAATCTGCTCATTTTCTGCCAGTTAAGACCACATACTCGATGGATCAATATGCTGACTTGTATGTTAGTGAAATAGTGAGACTTCATGGGGTGCCAAAGACGATAATTTCAGATCGAGGGTCAGTTTTCACATCGAACTTTTGGAAAGGGTTGCAGAGAGCTATGGGATCAAGACTAAAGTTTAGCACTGCTTTTCATCCTCAGACCGATGGCCAGTCTGAGAGGACTATACAGATATTAGAAGACATGTTGAGGTGTTGTGCATTGGACTTTTTAGAGTCTTGTAACCGATATCTACCTGTATTGGAGTTCTCGTACAATAACAGTTACCAATCTACCATAGGGATGGCTCCCTATGAGATGCTTTATGGGTGTAAATGTAGATCTCCTTTGCACTGGGATGAAGTTGGGGAGAAGCAAATTTTAGGGCCTGAAGCAGTTAGTGAGGCCAGTGAGGCAATTGAGAAGATACGCCAAAGGATGCTTACTGCGCAGAGTAGGCAAAAGAGCTACGCTGACCTCAAGAGAAGGGACATCGAGTTTTCAGTAGGCGAGTTTGTCTTCTTGAAAATCTCGCCGATGAAAGGTGTGCTGCATTTTGGAAAGAAAGGGAAGTTAAGCCCTAGATATATTGGTCCATTTGAGATATTGGATAGGATAGGGCAAGTTGCGTATCGTTTGGCACTGCCCCCAGCATTAGCTGAAACGCATAATGTCTTTCACATCTCGATGTTGCATAAGTATGTGTCAGACCCCTCTCATGTGTTGAGTTACGAGTCGTTACAGCTGAAGCAGGACCTGAGTTATGATGAACAGCCTGAGCGCATTATAGAAAAGGGAATCAAGGAATTGAGATCCAAAAGGATTCCACTAGTTAAGGTCCTGTGGAAGAATAGTACGAAACGAGAAGCAACATGGGAGTTGGAGGAAGACATGAAAGCAAGATACCCTGAGTTATTTGGTAAGAAAGAATTTCGGGACGAAATTCCTTTTAAGGAGGGTATATTGTAGTGCACCAAATTTTTTTTTAAGATTATTTAAATTTTTGTGAATTATTTTATTTAAATGTTGTTTATTTTATTTAGTTGTTGTTTGTTTTATTTGATTGTTTGTTTAATTGTTATAATTGTTTGGTATTATCTTTTGAATTTAAATTTGTTAATTGTTGGTTTGGTTAATTAATTTAATAAGTGAATAATTGTGTAACATGTTTATTTTACTATTAGTGTTATATTTTATATTAGTGTGACAATTGATGTGATTATGTGGGATTTGGTTGAATGCACTAAGCTGCATGGTAGATAGTGATGCACTCTAATGATTTAGTGTGTGCAAGTTTATGGTAATAACATGCACATGTGTAGATTTTCTACACACTTTTATTCCTTTATTAGATTTATTTTAGTTAATTAACATGATGGAAAAATAAAATAAAATAAATAAAAGAAAAGGAAAGATGGTGGGCGTGTAAGGCAAATGGGAAGGCATTAATTTCTCTTTTCCTAAATGGGTTTGGTTTATAATTGATTTATTAATATCAATTGTGTAATTTATATTTTATCGATTGATAGTTGTATGAAAATTACATTTGATTGATTGGATGTTATTTTATTTGGTATAATTATTATGTGAAATATTAGGAATTACTTGAAATCTTTTCTTTCATTTTGATTTTCCTTTGCCGTGTATGTGTGGTGTTGTGGTCAAATAGGTATTGTAAGAAGTTTCCTTTATGAGGTGTGAAAAGAAATAAGGAAAAGACCCATTTTTTTATTTATTATTATTTATGAAATGATATAGGAATTTATCAAGACAATTATAAAAGAAGAGAATAGGAAACTATAGATCATTCCACCCTAGAGTATTCGGCCAACCCAATATAAGTAGAAAAGAAAGAAAAGTTGTTATTCCTTTTCATCACACCAAGCCACCAGCCCATGTATAGGGAGAGTAACGTGGGGAAGAAGGACAAGAACAAGGGTTGTTCAATTGTGTAAAGAACTAGAGGTAACATTTGTTCATGATTTCTTTAAGACTTTTTCTTTCTTCATTTTGATTCTAAGCTTTGTTATTTTGGATGTATGGTGTTTGAAAATCCTCTATAGGTGACAAGGTTTTCTTGCTAGAGTGTTCTTGATTCAACAATCAAGAGAGGTAATGGTTTCTTAGCCTATATATTGGTTTTGATGGGTTTATCTTTGAGGTTTTTGATGGTGATGCTAATGGTAGATTATTGTAGGATTGATGATTATGATTTGTATTTTTAAGAGAATATGATTTGTTTAAAAAGGGCCCATGGGTATGATTGAGAAAATGGATTTGATAGGGTTTATAATGAGGATATATGTTATGTTTATATTGCTATGGTTATTTTTTTAATCTTTCATTTATGTAAAAGGGTAAATGATGATTTTAGAAATATGATAAGAAGTATGTGATTTTTGTACCAATGAATCTTGATATGCATAAAAGGAAGAATGATAGAAATATGTTAGGATTGTTATATAGGCATGTTCATGAGATATGGTGTTATGAATTTATGTATGTTATTGCCATTGTTATTGTTGTTGGATTTCATGTGTAGATTCAATGGAATAGAAAAATTGGTTTTATAAGATTTCATGTGAATATGTTGGTAATATTCTTAGAATCATGTATATAATAAAAGTATGATGAGATTTTGGACATGTATGATTTTATGTGAAATTTTTGGGATAAAAGATGAATCTCATGAGAAATTAAGCTTGCTGATTTTGTAAATAATTGGGTAAAAGTTTGATAAAAAGATGATTTGCATGCATAAGTAATGTCCTTGATGTTATGTTAATTTTATGAAATTAAAAAGGCGATTTTAAGTCCCATTAAAATGATATTTTACTCAAATAATTACATATAGAAATTGCATGTAACATGCATACGTGGGAACATTGCGTAATAGAGACGTTTTCAAAAACGATAATTCTACATTTCTTACTTTTATTATTTTAAAATCAATAGAGGTTACAGTCAACACTTGTAACGGTAGAAGGTAGAGAGTGCCCAGCAGATCTCATAGAACTGAGTATACTTGATTATGATGTCATACTCGGCATGGATTGGTTATCCAAGCATGGGGCTATGATAGACTGTCGAAAGAAGATCGTAGAGTTCAGGCCAAAGGAAGGAGAGGTTTTCTCCTTTAAAGGTGAAGTAGCAGGCCTTCGAACACCCATAATATATGCACTGGAAGCACGAAATATGATGCAACATGGATGTTCGGCATTCCTTGCCAGTGTAGTGGATAAGTCTAAGGAGTCAGAACTAAAGCCAGAAAATGTTCATATTGTTTGTGAGTTCCCGGAGGTGTTTCCCGAGGAGTTACCAGGACTACCCCCGGACTGAGAGATCGAGTTTGTAATCAAGCTTGCATCTGAAACTGCACCGATATCTAAGGCACCCTATCGAATGGCGCCGGTAGAGTTAAAGGAACTTAAGAACCAACTACAGGAGTTGTTGGACAAAGGGTTCATAAGACCTAGCCATTCGCCATGGGGAGCACCAGTCCTATTTGTGAAGAAGAAGGACGGGAGTATGAGGATGTGCATTGATTATCGAGAGCTCAATAAGGTCACCATTAAAAATAAGTATCCTATTCCTAGAATAGACGACCTTTTTGATCAACTACAAGGGGCTTTAGTGTTCTCGAAGATTGATCTGCGGTATGAGTACCATCAGTTGAAAGTGAAAGAGGGAGACATACCAAAAACGGCCTTCAGAACTCGCTATGGACACTACGAATTCTTAGTGATGTCCTTTGGACTCACCAACGCCCCAGCAGCCTTTATGGATATGATGAATAGGGTATTTAAGGATTTCTTGGACAAGTTCATAGTAGTGTTCATTGATGATATCCTCATTTACTCAAAGACCAAGGAGGAGCACGAAGAGCATTTGATATTGACTCTAAATAGATTACGGGAACATCGGTTGTACGCCAAGTTCTCTAAATGCGAGTTTTGGCTGGAACAGGTAACCTTCTTAGGGCACATAGTCTCCAAGGATGGGATTACAGTAGACCCATCAAAGATCGAGGCCATTAGAGACTGGCCCCAGCCAAAGAATGCCTCAGAAGTTCGGAGTTTCTTAGGGTTGACAGGTTATTATAGAAATTTTGTCGAGGGTTTCTCGAAGATCGCTACCCCGTTGACCAACTTAACCCGGAAACATCAGAAGTTCGCATGGACAGAAAAATGTGAAGAGAGTTCTCAAAGCATGAAGGATAAGTTGATTTCCGCGCCTATCCTTTGTGTTCCCACTGAGGGCGGAAAATTTGTGGTGTACTGTGATGTGTCAAAGAACGGCTTGGGATGCATGTTGATGCAGGAAGGGAAGGTGGTAGCTTATGTTTCCAAGCAACTCAAGGATTATGAGCAGCGGTATCCCACTCATGACCTTGAATTGGCAGCTGTAGTATTTGCACTCAAGATATGGAGACATCACCTGTACGGAGATAGGTGTGAGATATACACCGACCATAAAAGTCTGAAATACTTTTTCACACAAAAGGAACTGAACATGAGGCAGCGGAGGTGGTTGGAATTAGTAAAGGATTACGATTGTGAGATTGTATACCACCCAGGCAAGGAAAACGTAGTTGCCGATGCTTTGAGCAGGCGGGGACATGGGAGTGTCTCAGCGCTGCATGCAATAGAGATGCTTCTTCAGAAAGAGATCATAAATGCTAGGATTGAAATTGTGACAGGAAGTTTGGCAAACCTCACATTGCAATCCTCTTTACTAGAGCAAATCCGAGAAGGACAGAAATTGGATGAAGCCTTGGTGAAACAAGAGGCTTTGGTACAAGAAGGTGGCAGCAACGATTTCACGATGTCTAATGGTGGATTGCTAAGATACAAGGATAGGATTTGTGTGCCTGACAGTGCTGAAATTAAGGGAAGGATCATGAAAGAAGCGCACACAATGCCTTATTCCTTGCACCCAGGGTCCACGAAAATGTACCAAGACCTCAAGGCACTATATTGGTGGCATGGAATGAAGAGGGACATTGCTGAGTTTGTTGCTAGATGTTTGACATGCCAGCAAGTCAAAGCGGAACACCAGAGACCAGCAGGGTTGCTTCAACCGCTCTACATTCCTGAATGGAAATGGGAGGATATCACGATGGATTTTGTGGTAGGGTTGCCTAGAACCACCAAGCAGCACGACTCAGTGTGGGTGATAGTAGATAGACTCACTAAGTCTGCTCATTTTCTGCCAGTTAAGACCACATACTCGGCGGATCAATATGCTGACTTGTATGTTAGTGAAATAGTGAGACTTCATGGGGTGCCAAAGTCGATAATTTCTGATCGAGGGTCAGTTTTCACATCGAACTTTTGGAAAGGGATACAGAGAGCTATGTGATCAAGACTGAAGTTTAGCACTACTTTTCATCCTCAGACCGATGGCCAGTCTGAGAGGACTATTCAGATATTAGAAGACATCTCCAGGTGCTGTGCCTTGGACTTTTCAGAGTCTTGGAACCGATATCTACCTGTAATGGAGTTCTCGTACAATAACAGTTACCAATCTACCATAGGGATGGCTCCCTATGAGATGCTTTATGGGCGTAAATTTAGATCTCCTTTGCACTGGGATGAAGTTGGGGAGAAACGGATTTTAGGGCATGAAGCAGTTAATGAGGCTAGTGAGGCAATTGAGAAGATACGCCAAAGGATGCTTACTACGCAGAGTAGGCAGAAGAGCTACGCTGACCTCAAGAGAAGGGACATTGAGTTTGCTGTAGGCGAGTTTGTTTTCTTGAAAATCTCGTCGATGAAAGGTGTGATGCGTTTTGGAAAGAAAGGGAAGTTAAGCCCTAGATATATCGGTCCATTTGAGATATTGGACAGGATAGGACAAGTTGCGTACCGTTTGGCACTGCCCCCAGCATTAGCTGAAACGCATAACATCTTTCACATCTCGATGTTGCGTAAGTATGTGTCAGACCCCTCTCATGTGTTGAGTTACGAGCCGTTACAGCTGAAGCAGGACCTGAGTTATGATGAACAGCTTGAGCGTATTATAGAAAAGGGAATCAAGGAATTGAGATCCAAAAGGATTCCACTAGTCAAGGTCCTGTGGAAGAATAGTACGGAACGAGAAGCAACATGGGAGTTGGAGGAAGACATGAAAGCAAAATACCCTGAGTTATTTGGTAAGAAAGAATTTCGGGACGAAATTCCTTTTAAGGAGGGTATATCGTAGTGCACCAAAAAAAAAAAATTTAGATTATTTAAATTTTTGTGATTTATTTTATTTAAATGTTAAGTGTGATGAATTGTTTTATTTAAGTGTTGTTATTTTATTTATTTTTTGTTTGTTTTATTTGATTGTTTATTATTTTATTTAATTGTTAGAATTGTTTGGTATAATCTTTTGAATTTATATTTGTTAATTGTTTGTTTGGTTAATTAATTTAATAAGTGAATAATTTTGTAACATGTTTATTTTACTATTAGTGTTACATTATAAATAAATGTGACAATTGAGGTAATTATGTGAGTTATGATTGAATGCACTAAGGTGCATGGTAGATAGTGATGCACTCTAGTGTTTTAGTGTGTGCTAGTACATGGTAATAAGGTGCACATGTGTGGATTTTCTACACATTTTATAATTTTCATTTATGATATTTTTGGGTAGTTTATTTTAATAAGTAGGAAATTAAATAAATAAATAAATAATAATAAGGGAATGGGAAACCATGTGGTGGACGTGTATGTGTAGTGGGAAAAGAATGGTTTATTCCATTTATTTTCTTGATTCAAATAAATTAAAATTAGAAGACCATGGTTATTTTAAGTAAGGATGTGATCATCTTTTTATTCCATGCCATTTAAAGATAAAAACAATTATACAAAAATTAAGAGAAAATATGGAGAGAATAGGAAACTTACCTTTTCTTTTTATTAATCCATTATGAAAGAATAAGGATAAAGGGGAAAGGAAAGAGGAGAAGAGCCATTTGCTCTTGTGGCTGCCAAAATTAGAGAGAGAGAGAGAGAGAGAGTGGCGTGTAGAGAGAGAGAGAGGGGGAAGAAGAAAGAAAGAAATAAGAAGAAGGTGAAGAGGAACCCATCTTAGAGTATGTTTTCTTGTATTTTTGGTTTGTCAAATCTCTTTTCTTGATTTTATGTTATTGACTTTGTTTATTTGTTGTGTGTGATTAGGTTCTTTCTCCTCCTCATGGTGGTTTTCAAATAAAAACCCTAGGCTTGAACAAGGGTGTGAAGTTTGGGTGTTGATCATATTGTGTTCTTGATTTTACAATCAAGAGAGGTAATGGTCTTTCTTAGCCTATATATTGGTTTTGATGGGTTTGTCTTTGAGGTTTTTGATGGTGATGCTAATGGTTGATTATTGTAGGATTGATGATTATGATTTGTATATTTTTTAGAATATGAATTGTTTAAAAAGTGTTCATGGGTATGATTGAGGGAATGGATTTGATAGGGTTTATAATGAGGATATATGTTATGTTTATATTGCTATGGTTATCTTTTTAATCCTTGATTTATGTAAAATGGTAAATGATGATTTTAGAAATATGATAAGAATGTGTTAGGATTGTTATAAGGCATGTTCATGAGATATGGTGTTATGAATTTATGTATGTTATTGCCATGGTTATTGTTGTTGGATTTCATGTGTAGATTCAATGGAATAGAAAAATTGGTTTTATAAAATCTCATGTGAATATATTAGTAATATTCTTAGAATCATGTATATAAGAAGAGTATGATGAGATTTTGGACATGTATGATTTTATGTGAAATTTTGGGGAAAAAAGATGAATCTCTTGAGGAATTAAGCTTGCTGATTTTTGTAAATAATTGGGTAAAAGTTTGATAAAAAGATGATTTGCATTCATAAGTAATGTCCTTGATGTTATGTTAATTTTATGAAATTTAAAAGGGGATTTTAAGTCCCATTAAAATGATATTTTACTCAAATAATTACCTACAGAATTTTTATTGATTTTTGAGAAAATATGAGCTTTTAAATTGAATATGGTGATTTTTAATGATAAAAATAGTTGCTGGAATTTTTGTAAGAAAATATGAAGTGAGTTTCACTAAAATGAATGTGATGAGTTTTTGGAACAAATTATTTTTCCTAAGTTATGGTAATATTGAAAAATAGTATTTTTAATGGTATGAATGCATATCTTGATAAGTTATGATTTTCCTTTATTTTGATTAAGAAAAATATTTAGATCCTATTTATTTGTGATTTTTGAAGAAATAAATGGTGGCTGAAAGTTTGTTTTAAAAAGGTTAAAAATTATTATTTAATTGTCACATATGGATTTTTGTTAATAAAAACTAAGTCTTAAATAATTTAAATAAAAATATATTTTTTCACATCATTAATGTAACACAATGATAAAAATTTATTTTTCTAAAGAAACATATTAAAAATAGGTATTTTAATTAAATCCAAGCTTTTTGGTTAATTCTTTGTAATTTGAGATTTAAAAATGAAATTGTCACATATTTTATTTTTAAGCTAAAATAAAATAATTTTATAAAATAAAATAATGTTTTGAGAAATTTAATCAACTTAGAAATTTTAAGAAAAATAAAGCATGTTATATGTCTATTGATTTTAAAATAATAAAAGTAAGAAATGTAGAATTATCGTTTTTGAAAACGTCTCTATTACACAATGTTCCCACGTATGCATGTTACATGCAACTCCACTTTTACGTTCAAAATTATGTTTATTATTCAACTATGTGGTTTTTATAAAACGATCATGCATGTAAAATGGGTAAAACGAGCATTATTCTTTTATGGTTTTATGAGTAGTTAAGAATAATTGCATGTTTTGTGTAACTGTTATTACGTGTGCATGGCCCATGCACACATGAGTTGTATGGAAGGGAAAAATAGTAATTTTATGAACCTAAGAAATGTTATTTTGATTATGATATAGGCTCGTTGAAAGATTGTGAAATTTCTTAGCTTGGACCTGAGGTAAGGAAGTTAGATAGATTCTATGATTTTGTGCTATGAATGGTAAGACTGTTGTATGAATGAATGGTTATGAATTATGAATGCCATAACGTGATGATATGTTGAATGTGATATGTGTATGGATGTTAGATACATCAAACCAGTTACGATGTTAGATACATCAAATAGAATACGATGTTAAATACATCAAGCAGATTACGATGTTAGATACATCGAACGAGTTACTAAGGACATTGAGACGTCACTCCTAGGGCGGACACGCCGAGGTTATTCAAGGACCAGAAATCTCCTGTTTACCTCATAGGGTGACATGGACAACTAGCGATCCATGCTCATCATGTATGTTGTATGTTTGTGATATGATGATATGTTACGATTATGTTATGCAATGATGATATGTTACGATTATGTTTTGATATGCCATGATATTGTAGATGAACGTTAGTGTTTGTATTTGTTGTATTCTTACTTGCTTATTTTTTTGTACTTCCTTACTGGGCTTTTAGCTCACCCCCCTTACTTTCCTTCCAGGTAGCAAATAGGATTTCTGTATGGCACGCGTGGTGACGTGAGGAGTTCTTTCATCATGGGGTGTATGGCGTGGGGTAATCCTATGGACGGAAAAACGATCATCGTAGAACGCCATTTGAATTATGTTTTGTTTAAGAGACTTTCCTAAATTATCAGTGGAACTCAGTTATTTTATTTTGTTTCTTTTAAACCTGGATCTGATACCATCTGTGATGCCCCACGTCACTATGGCTGCTTTTTGGAATGACAACTGGCCCTACAAACCAACACGAGTCTTTTCAGCGTGCTTTGTCCTCACTCACATGCTTCCTGGGAAAACTTCCCAGGAGGTCACCCATCCCTAGATTACCCCAGGTCAAGCACACTTAACTTTGGAGTTCTTAAGTGATGGGCTACCGAAAAGAAGATGCATCTTGTTGATATAGGTAGTACCCATCAATCCATTTAAGCCATTTTCAACTGTGTAGTCCCATACCTACACAGTCTTAGAATCATCACACTTGACCTTCCCCAGGCGGTGTGGGATTGCACAGCTTACACGGTCTTTCCCCTTACAGATCACGGGATTCTGACTGTCACAATATAATATATATAAATTTTGAAATATGCATCATTAATTAGTCAACTAATTATAGTTGGGAAGATATGAGTCATTAATGTATAAGGAATGAATCAGGAAAGAACATGGAATGAACAAGGAATGAAATGAATGGAGAGATGGAATCTTGGAATGAATCTTAAATAATGATTTTTTAAAATTATTTAATTAAATTAAAAGGTGACCGGCATGTGAGAAGATAGCCCATTACCAAGTTTGAAAAAGTAAAATATAGCATTAATTAACATCTTTAAATGTGGACTATTGGATCTTAATCCAATGGCTATTAATTGACAACCCATCCATGGGGAAAAAACTCAATCACCATTAAGAGTGAACCCATATATATATTCATATTGAATAACAATAAATATTATATATATATATGTGTGTGTGTCGTGTGAATATAAATAGTATGATTGTGTAGCTACATAAGAAATTAGAATAACATTTATCTTATATAAAAAATAAACAAGTTTATTCTCTAATCATTAAGATGTAATTTGAATAATATCATGAATATTTTGTTTCTTAAATAGGGTAGTATGTGATCTAAAAAGGTATCATATTATATATCCATAAACAATGTTTATATATATTTTTTAAAAACCATAAACAATGTTTCAGTTAAATTTCTTCTTTTAATATGTTTATGTCATTCTTTTATATATAATATTATCTTTTTATTTGAAATTTATATGACAATCATACAAATTTAATAAAAATGCACGTTGCTTGTATTAAGTATATATTATAAATGCGAGTTTAATGGAAATTGTTGTTTTCCGTTAGATCTAACATTTTTTATTGTTTTCTAACACCATTAGTTTTAAAGTCATCTAAATTCATCTAAATAAGGTAAATAATTGAAAACATATATAAAAATTAATAAATTAGCTATAATAATTATTATTTTTAAAGCCATTTAAATACGGTAAATAAATTGAAAATAATAATATTAAAGTCATCTAAATAAGGTAACTAAATTGAAAGAAAATAAAAAGTAAGTGATTCAATGACTAATCCTTAAGACCTAGTCCAAAGAAATGCGATTCACTATCAAGAGTGATCATTTTGTACAATTTATCAACCAAAACTTTATAATAGTAATTACACCTGCATTATCTTATCCATATTACACAATCTCAAGTATCCCCACTTGATTTTTTCCTTCTGAAATCCCACCAGCGTTAACTCCAATAAGATCACCCTTGAAGTGATTGAAATCTCTTTAGCCAAGAATACCCACACCCAGTTCTTCAATGCAATCTCTTAAATTTTCTTCACCTGAATATTAGAGCAAAAACTACGAAGAAAAACAAAGAAAAGACAGAAAAAATTTATGTCTGAACAAGGGTTAGATTTTCACTAGAGCACAACATACTATATATAGAGATCAAGAACCTAAAACAACTTTAACAACCTGAGACATAGGGAAAAATAACTCAACGGAAAATTAGCTACGTAAACCACGTGCTAAAAACGAAACACAATACTAATAGACACGTTTGAAAACTTTCCAAACGGAACAAAGAATCATAATTTTGCCAACACAAATGTAAGCAAAAATGTGGCACTTACATTCCCTCTCTTTGAAAAATTATGAGCAGTAATCAAAAGACAAACAAAAATAAAAAGACTATGAAAACACTCAATGAAAATACCAAAGTAATAGCAATCAAATGACACTAAAAACACTCAATGAAAATACTAAAGTTTGGATCCAACATAAACCAAAAAGCATCAAAAGCAACATATAAATCTCCCCCTAATTGATCATAATTGATGCCAAATGATTTGAGAAATAGGGACTACAACTAAATACTCCCCCTAAGCAATAGTTGTTGAGATTGGTTAAACATAATTGTTACGTTGTTTACACAATGTGGTGCAAAATACTTAACAATTTTCACTTAAGTTAAAGTGAAAATATGAGATTTCGTAGTAGGCATCTATAATAATTTTGTATGGGTCTAAAGTGATACAATAAGGTTTCTAAGCATGCCCAAAAAGTTTGGGAGCATTTAGAGGTGTTTAAGGTCACTTTTGAGAAGTTAGATGTAGTGCACAAATTTTTTTTTTTTAGATTATTAAAATTTTGTGATTTATTTTATTTAAGTGTTAAGTGTGATAAATTGTTTTATTTAAATGTTGTTTATTTTATTTAATTGTTGTTTGTTTTACTTGATTGTTGTTATTTTATTTAATTGTTAGAATTGTTTGTAGAATATTTTTATGAAATTACTTGTTAAATAATATGTATCTATTTTATTTTTAAAATGTAATTATGTGAGATTTAATTAAATGCACTAAGGTGCATGGTAGATAGTGATGCACCCTAGTGATTTAGTGTGTGCAAGTGCATGGTAATGTGATGCACATGTGTGAATTTTCTACACATTTTTTTTAATCTCCTTTTATTTGATATAATTGAGTAGTTTAATTTAAATAAAAAAATAAAATAAAAGAGAAAAAGGGAAAGGTGATGGACGGTTTGGTGTAGGAAAAGGAAATGGCTTATTTCCTTCATTTTTTTTTTTTCAATCAATTAGACATGATTTTGGGGAATTATAGCTAATATTGGGTAAGAGAAATTTGACAATTTTAATTCAATTAAATTACTCTTTATTATAAAGGATTTTTAGGCTTAATTAGATGAGTGGATTAGGGAAATTACCATCTATTTTGGTGAGGCTTTATAAGGAAAATAGGAATTAAAAAGGAGACATGAAGGAAAAGAGGCCATTTGGCCATGACCTAGAGAGAAGATAGAGAGAGAGAGAGAGAGAGAGAGAGAGAGAGAGAGAGAGAGAGAGAGAGAGAGAGAGAGAGAGAGAGAGAGTGGCGTGCTAGAGAGAAGGGGCTGCCATTTCTAGAGAGAAGGAGGAGAAGAAAGAAAGGAAGAAGAAGAAGAAGGGTTCAAGCTAGGGTAAGGCTCTTGTTTGTTTTAAGATTCCTTATGTTAAATCTAGTATTTTGATTTGGGTTGTCTCTAACTTTTGTTCATCTTCTTCTCCATCTTGATATTCAAAAAAAAAAAAAAAAAAAAAAATACAATCCTTAGGGTTTGAGCAAGGAGGTGCTTGTAGATTGGATTCTTGATTTCTATCAAGAGAGGTATTGAAATCCCTCCCTAAATTTTGTGGTTATTGGTTTTGATGAGTAAAATTATTAGGGGGACTATGGTAAAAGGGGATTTGTGTTTTGTGTAGGAAAAATAGGTACTTTGTGTTCTTGTTATCTTGTTGATGATGATTTGTTTGATCTTGCATGAAGGGTATTATGGTTTAGTGTATAAAAGGGTTTTGGTGTTGATTTTTCTATGTATAATGATTAGTGATAATTTATGAATGCATATATGGAGATTTCGGCCTAGGCATATCTAAGGATCACCTTTATATTTTGTTTCATGTTTTGTGATCTTTAATAAGTTAGATCCATGTTTTAGGACCTATGTAATTTGGGTATAATGATAATTGGGAATCTTGATAATTGGATCCATGAAATTTTGATAGGATGTATATGATATTGTGAAGAAATAAATTATGGTATGCATGAAAATAATGATAGAAACATGTTAGGTTTAATATAAAGGCATATATGAATAATGGTGTTTATGTAATAATGTATGTTGTTATTATTGTTTTGTTGGATTTTATGTATAAATTCATTGGAATAGAATAAGGTTTTATAAGGTTGCATATGAATATGTGTTAGTGATATTCTTAGAATTATTTGTATAATAAGAGCATGATAGGATTTGTGAGTTATTGTGCTTATTGGACATGTATGATTTTATGTGAAATTTTTTAAAGCCATGAGATAAAAGATGAATTTCATGAGTATTTATGCTTGCTGATTTTTGTGAATAATTGGGTAAAAGTTTGGTGAAAAAGTGATTTGCATACATAAGTAATGTCCTTAATACTATGTTGATTTTATGAAATTAAAAAAGGTATTTTAAGTCACAATAAAATGATATTTTACTCAAGTAAATACCTACAGAATTTTTATTATATTTTTAGAAAAATATGAGGTTTTAAATTCAATATGGTGATTTTTGATAATAAATATGATTGCTGGAATTTTTGTTAAAAAAAAAATGTGAAGTGTGTTTCAATAAAATGAATTTTATTAGTATTTGAAATAAAATTAATACCCTAAATTATGGTAATATTAAAAATGGTATTTTTAATATGGTATGAGTATATTTTAATAGTTATGATTTTTTTTTTATTTTGATTAAGGAAAATATTGAATTCAATTTATTTGTGATTTTTAAAGAAATAAAATGGTGGCTGAAAGTTTAGCTTAAGAGGTTTAAAATGATTATTTAATTTTCACTTATGAATTTATGTTACATAAAAACTAAGCCTTAAAATAATTCAAATAAAATATATTTTTCCACACTTAAAATATATTTTTCTCACATCATTCATGTAACACAATTAACCAATATTAAATTGATTTTTCTAAGGAAACATGGTAATCATAGGTATTTTAAATAAATTCCAAGTCTTTGTTATTTCTTTGTAATTTGAAAATAATAAATAGATTTATCACTTTTTTTTCTTAAGCTAAATAAAATTATTTTTAAAATAAAAATAATGTCTTGAGAGATTTAATCAACCTAGAAATTTTAAGAAAATAAATAATGGTAAGCAAAGCATGCTACAAGTCTATTAATTTTAAAACGATAGAAGAAAGACGTGTACAATTATCGTTTTTAAACGCCACAATTACACAACGTTCCCACGTATGCATGTTACATGCAAATACACTTTTACGTCCAAAATTATGTCTATTATTCAACCTTGTGGTTTTTATAGAAAGATCATGCATGCAAAGTAAGTAAAATGAGCATTATTCTTTTTATGACCTTGTGTGTAATTAAGTATATTTGCATGTTGTGTGTAACTCTTATTATGTGTGCATGGCTCATGCACACATGAGTTGTATGAAAGGGCAAAATAGTAATTTTATGAAGCTAAGAAATGTCGTTTTGGTTACAGTATAAGCTCGTTGAGAGGTTGTGAAATTACTTAGCTTGGACCTAAGGTAAGGAAGTTAGATAGAATTTATGATTGTTTATGCTATGAATGGTAAGATTGTTGTGTGAATGAAATGTTATGAATTATGAATGTCATAATGCGATGATATGTTGGCTTGTATGAATATGTTATTGTTATGAATGGATGTTAGCGTGATGAACGCGACACATCAAAATGGGTTGCTAAGGATAAAGAAGACGTAACTCGAGTCACTAAGGATATGAAGACGTCACTCCATGGGCGAACGCACCGAGGTTATTCAAGGACCAGAGACTCTTGTTTACCTCAAAGGGTGGCATGGAAAAGTTAGCGGGCCATGTTCACAAGGAATTGTGTATGAATGTGTTATGATGTCTGGTTACGATTATGATTATGTTATGATGTTTGGTTTTGTTTATGATTCTGTTATGATGTTATGATATTTATGATATGATGGTGGTAATATGTTTACGTTTATGATATTGATGCCAATTTTACGATGATGCTATGATGTATAAAGATGAACGATAGTGTTTGTAAATTGTTGTATCTTACTTGCTTGTTGTTTGTACTTCCTTACTGGGCTTTTAGCTCACCCCCTTACTTTCCCTTCCAGGTAGCAAATAGGTTTCTCCATGGCACGCATGGTGATGTGGGAAGTTCTATCGTCCTGGTGTGTATGGCGTGAGGCATCCTATGGACGAAAAACGATCACTTAAAGACACCATTTTAATAATGTTATGTTTTATGAGACTTTTTTTAAACTTATCAGTGAGACTTAATTATTGGTTGTTTTTTTTTTTTGGAATTTTGCATAAAAACTCATATTTTCTTTTAAAACTATTGGGTCCAACTTGCATGTTTTAAGCAAGAACCCACTGAAACATTTATAATAAGTGGCTTTCCTCTAAAAACCAACGAAATGTGAATGTTTCATTAAGTACTAGTTTAGGGCGTTCTTTACATTAGACAAGCTTATATGGCGTGGCATCACCACCTTATAGGTTACATGTGTTTAGCTCCAAAATGATGTCTTCAAAAGCTCTAATTTATTAGACTTAATGATTGTACCTACACTATAAACAAGGGTTATTATAATTGCAAGTATTGATCACACTTTTTAGTTCTCTCTCTAACCTCTCTCTGTTTCTAGTTCCTAAAGAACATTCATTTTCTCCAAGAAACTCATCAAGCATTTCTTTACTTGTATAAGTTTCAAAGCTTGTTAAATCTCACTTCTCATTCCACATCGGTGAAGCTTCAAGCAACTAAAGAAAAGCTTGGAATAGAGAGTTTAGATAGCGATTTTTTTCGTGTATAAGTCTTTTGATGTTCCTCAAATTTGAAGATTCAATTCCTCAATTCAAAAGTTGTATTTCAATAAAACATAACTTTGTAATTGTGTTATTCTATTGTGATTTACTTCTTTAATTGTGTTTGTTATTGTTAGTATTGATGATTAATCACTTAATCTTTAATTATCAAGAATTGCATTCATACTTTGAATATGGTTCTTTGATTATCAAGATTTGCATTCATACTTTGAAAAAGGTTCTTAATTAGCATCTAGAGTTTATAATATTGAATTATTCCCTAGCATGTAAAATGTCAAGAAAGTGATATTGTTCCAAAACATGTAACAACATGACTTTCAATATATGGATATAAGATATGAATAAATGAGAGAGACTGACAAAGCAAAATCTATCAAATCACCACTTATTACAACTAATGCCAAAAAAATGTATTATTTTTATTTTTCAAACCAAGTAAAGCCACATCATATTTCTCAAGACTTAATATGTTCAACTTGAAAAAAAAAATGAATGAACTTACCAATTAATAAGTTAAGCATTGATCATTTTAGCAAAGGAATGATTTATTTAACTTCACATTGGGCTATACTTAACAAAAAAAAATTGAGACAAAAGCATGCAATCAACATATTCACACACACTTAGAGAAAGGCAATAAACATGGAGTTTTCAATAGGATGTTGAGCCAATATTTTCCTTTTGTGTGTGCTAGTGACTTTGTGTGAACACATTGGCTCACTCCCTTAATTTTTTTTTTAAAAAAAACTTGCCCTCTGTTTTTTTTTTCTTCTTACCATTTTTTTAATCCCTTTGTTTCTTTATATTTCAATGTCCAATTACACAAGGAATCAACTACGACTTTCATTCTTTCTCAGAGATGTAGCTATCTCCTCAAGTTAAAAATACCAATGCGAAAGGAGCAAACTACTCAAAGATAAATGTAACAAGAAGTATCTATTTGCATTACATTTGAAAAAGGTAGTCTTTTTAGGTGGAAAAAATAAAGGCTCAAAATATAAATCCTAGAAAAATTCTCCTGGTTAGAGCTTCCTCAACAGAACTAGAGAAACTGAAGATTGATCAAGCGATGCTTCATGGAGTAAAATTGATAACAACCAATACTTAGCTGAACAAAGTAAGAAAAGAAAATGATCTTGTGCAACAACCAAATAATCAGATAGAACACAACCCAATATACCTATAAAGATGAGCATAAATATAAGAATTCAAAAATTTATTAAAAATATCATCAAGGAGCATTAGTGGTAAAATGTGATAACACAAAAATTTCTTGCTTCAACCAATTCTCTACTAATTTAGTATCTAATATCGATGTGTACTATTCTTAGAGAGTCAAATTTGGTTTTTGGAAATGTTTATGACACTCATATTATCACACATCTTGAAACATAAATAAGCAATAAGGAACAAAATATAACATAACGTACAAATATCATGTTCCTTTTGCAACAAAGTAGTAAGATGTCCAACATGATTAATACCAATAAACTCAAGGACAAAAACATCAACATTACCTCTCCCAAAGCAAAGATTATACAATAAAAAAGTTCAAAATACTATACCATAGCACCAATGATAATGAACAAGCTTTTTGAAACCAAGATGGTGATCTTTTTCTGCTATTTGTTTTAGTTGAACCTTCTAGAGCAACAACTGAAACTTCAATATAAGATTCTATCTTTTTGACACAACTTTCATTTTCAATACACTTATCTTCTTGATTAGCTTTGAAATTAGTGACTCCTCTTACAGCCTTAAGCCTAAAAAATTTCCTCAAAACTCTGTAATGACCCGATGTGTAGTGCCAAAACTGAGACCTTTTAGGGGATGCAAAATTACATAGTTGAACATGTAATAATTATCACTAGATTTATTCTTTGTCAAAATTTTGCAACCATCAAATGAAACTACAAAGCATTTAGTCTCAGAGAAACTTATAGTGAGGCTAGTATCACGCATCGGATTGATGCTGATAAGGTTTGCTTTTTAAACCTTTCATAAACATGACTTCTTTAAGAGAGGGAAGTCCTTTAAGAGTTAGGTCACCATTTCCCAGAATGGGGCCTTAATTTACATCTCCAAAACTAACCATTACTTATGAAGTTTATCAAAATTTCACCACCTCATTCTTAATACTCGTCATATGTCTGGAGCATCTGCTATCAAAGTATCACTAATAAACTTTGAAAGCCATAACAGAAGTGTGAGCAATTCTTGCACAAACATCAATGTGTTCCTCCTTTGATCTAGCACAAATATCAAATGCTTCCACCTTTGGTCTCCATTCAACCTTTGCATATCTTCCTTGACCTTCTCTTCTATCAATTACATTTTGAATGTAGGCTTGAAGCTTGTAACACCTCGGTCTAATGTGGCCACGCCTATTACAGAAATGACATCACTGCAAGAAAAAAAATTCATTCTGGGCGACATTATTTGGGGCGACTATGAAATGTCGCCCCTAATGATATGGCAGTGAAATGTTGTCACTTGCCCAACATGTTAGGGGCGACAAGTCTTCCCTAATAATGCAGATATTTTTGAAAATTTTGACTGAAAAAAGTGCGGGAAATATTCATGACATGAGAAATATTAGGGGCAACCCTAATAGTCTAATTATAATAACCCCCCCCCCCCCCCCCCCAAGCTGAGCTCATTTCCTCTCAGAGAAGTTTTCTCTGGAGCCATGGCAAAGAGAACCAAAGCTCAGTGGCAAATCAAGAAATCGGGAAGCAAAATTAAGAAGAAGAATGGTCCGACTTCTTCTGATCCTGTGAAGAAAATCAAAGCAATCGATGAAATACTAGGGGTCCAACCCATAGTTTTTTCTGATGATGAAGGAAAGTATGGGATAAGTGAGAAAGAATCATCTGGGTCTCCATCGTCTCCGATAGCTACAATCCAATCACAATGAGACGCAGAGGTGACTGAGGCAATTTCAGCTTATGTGCTCCAATCGCAACTATGTGAGCAAAAGATCAAGTCAGGTAAGGGAATGATAACTCCACCCATTCTCAGTTCCAACGTACATAGGAATTTGAATGAAAATTTTGGGGACATGGCTACTGGAAGGTCAGGGGGGGATTTATCAAGATTGAGATGGAAGATATCGAAGATGAGATTGCTTATTGGAGCTCTGCAATGGTCTGATACGTTTTAGGGGCTAACCCTCCGCTAGGGGTAAAAAGGAGCAGGTTGATAAGGTTGGGCTAATAAGCCACGACATCTTCATTGTTCGTTTTCAGAATGTGGAGATGAGAGATCGGGTCATATCATGGGGGTTCATGTTCTTTGATAAGAAACCTGTCATCATGAAACCTTGGATTGCATCTGTAGATTTTAAAAAAGAGAAGGTAGAGAAGGCACCTATATGGATACAACTCAAAGGCTTAGATCTCAAATATTGGGGGGAGAAAGCTTTGTTCAAGATACTCAGCCAAATAGGGAATCCGATCATGGTGGATCTATTCACTCTAAGGAAAGAATGGCTTAACTATCCGAGAGTCATGGTGGAGGTGCACTTAAAACAGGAGTTCCCTGAGCTCATTCATTTCATAAATGAAAGGGATGAGGAAGTGTCAGTGTTTGTGGAATATGAATGGAAGCCAACTCTGTGCAGGAATTGTCAAGGTTTGGGTCATGAGACAGGGATGTGCAGGAAACAGTCGACACAGAAGAAAACTTGGGTGGTGAAACAGAACTTAGAGAAGAATACCAAGGAAATTTCAGATAAGGTACAAGATGAAGATGGATTTCAAGAAGTTCAGAAAGGAGGGAAAGTTCGGATTCAAGAAGAAGTTTCTCTTCCTATTGGAAATAATTTCCAAATTTTGAGGAAGCAGGGGCCTATTGAACGAAATGAAGATGAGAATGGAGGTGGGGGAGAGCCACCTCTTGGCAATGGATAGAATTATGGCATGGAATGTCCGAGGTCTCAACAATCCAAACAAGCAAAATGAGATTAAACATCTAATCTCAAACAAGAAGATCGAATTGGTTGGGCTCTTGGAAACAAGGGTGAAAACCCAGAAACTTGGTGACGTATACCTAAGAATGTTCGCAGGGTGGTGTTTTTCTTCGAATAATGCTTGGCACAAGGGAGGTCGAATAATAATAAGCTGGAATCCAGCTATGTTTCAGGTGGATATTAGGAAGTGTACAAGTCAAATGATATATTTGGAGGTCAAGGCGGGTGGAAGACAGGAAGGATTTTTTCTTACGTTTGTTTATGCCTTTAATGATGCAAATGGTCGGACCTTACTATGGAGAGATCTCAAAGACTTGGCAAGTAGAATTAGACAACCATGGGTGGTTCTAGGAGATTTTAATGATATCCTAACTACAGAAGAACGAGTGGGGAACAGAACACAGGGAGCTGGGACTTTGGCCTTTAAAGAGTGCATAGAAGAATGCAAACTTGCAGATGTGAAATACTTGGGATGTTTTTTCACTTGGAATAACATGCAAGACAAAAATAGCAGAATATACTCCAAGCTAGATTGAGTAATGGCTAATCAATAATGGTTCATCAAGTATGAATTGGCAGAGGTAATATTCTTACCTGAAGGGAATTTAGACCACTCTCCTGCTGTACTAACAGTATACCCAGAAGTACGAGGGGGTGTACGGCCTTTTAAATATTTTCGTATGTGGCAATTTGCATCAGACTACAAACAAAAGGTACAAGCTAGTTGGGATCAGCCGTGTACTGGTTCTGCTATGTTTAAACTGGTTCAGAAATTGAAAAGGCTCAAAAGTGTCCTCAGGGATATAAACAAGAAGGAGTTTGGTAATATTTCAGTTGCTGATACCTCAGCTTTTCAAAAGTTACTTCGGCAGCAACAGAATCTACAGGATGACCCTTTGAATGAACAGCTGATAAAACAAGAGGAATTGGCAAGGCAGGAATACTCACATATTCATAAAAGCTACATATCCTTTCTGCATCAGAAATCAAAATTGGACTGGATACAAAAAGGAGACGAAAATACCCAGCTTTTTCATTCAAGAATAAGAGCAAGGAGGATAAGGAATAGAGTCTATACAATACAAGATATGAATGGAAATTGGGTGGAAAATCCTGGAGAGGTAGCTAAAGCTTTCCTAATCTACTATCAACAGCTTCTGGGCTCAAAGTTGGAAGGAAGGAAGAGAGTACGATTAAATATAATTAGAGCTGGGCCTGTGTTAACAGAGGCAGGGGCTAAGTTGCTGGTGTCTGAATATACAAGTGAAGAAGTAAAAAAAGCCATGTTTGATATTCCAAGTATTAAAGCCCCTGGACCAGATGGTTACCCAAGTTGTTTTTTCCAGGATAATTGGGAAATAGTAGGAAAGGATGTGAGTGCAGCAGTGTTAAGTCTACTTCACTATGGGCAGTTGTTAAAAGAGGTAAACACTACAAGCCTGACCTTGATTCCAAAAACAAATTGCCCAACTGGGGTTAGTGATTTTAGACCCATTGCATGTTGTAATGTGGTTTATAAAGTTGCTACCAAGTTGATTTTCTTAAGGTTGCAGAATAGTTTACCTGAGTTGATAGCTGAGAATCATGGAGGATTCATCAAAGGGAGGCACATTGCTCACAATATTATGGTCTGGCAGGATTTAGTCAGGAATTATGGGAGGAAAAAAGCTAGGCCTAGCTATATGATTAAGCTAAATCTGAGGAAGGCTTATGACATGGTGGAATGGGATTTTATAGAGGAAATGTTAAGTGCTTTACGGTTTCCTGAGCATTTAGTTAAGCTTATCATGATATGTGTTCGAACTCCCAGATTTTCTATAATGCTAAATGGCTCAATGCAGGGATATTTTCCAGCACAAAGAGGACTCAGGCAAGGAGATCCCATGTCACCTCTACTTTTCGTGTTAGGAATGGAATATCTCACACATATCTTGAGGAAAATAGGTAACAAACCAGAATTTCAATATCATGAAAGGTGTGCCCAACTCAAGTTACATCACTTATGTTTTGTGGATGATGTCCTATTATTTTGCCATGGTGATTTTAAATCAATCTATCTGTTATTACAAGGACTCAAGTTATTTTCTCAAACTTCTGGTTTGCAACCTAATGAAGCCAAATTGGCTATATATTGCTGTGGAATGAGTACCATGGAAGTTCAAAGAATAATGGATATTTCTGGTTTTGGGAGAAGTAAGTTACCATTTAGATATCTTGGCATCCTAATTAGTTCAAAAAAAATATCAGCTGAAGAGTGTGAAATGTTAGTGGAGAAAATGACCCTTCGAATTAGAACTTGGAGCTCTAGAAATCTCTCATATGCAGGTAGGGTTGTTTTGATTAATTCAGTTTTGCTTGCAATCAGTTCATACCGGTCTCATATTATGATTTTGCCCAAAGGAGTGATGCAGAAAATAAATGCTATATGCCGAGCTTTTTTATGGAAAGCAGAGTCTAAGTTCTTGGGGCCTGGCTTGGTGGGTTGGGAAATACTCTGTAAATCAAAAAAGGAGGGTGGTTTGGGATTTAGAAATGTCCTAGAGTGGAATAAAGAAGCGATAGGGGAATATATATGGGTTGTGGCAACAAAACAGGATAATCTTTTGATCAAGTGGGTTCACCATGTATACTTGGGTTCAGCTGACTGGTGGAGTTATGAAGCTCCATCAGCAAGTAGCTGGTACTGGAAACAAATTGTAAATGTCAAAAATAGCTTCAAACAGTTGGTGGATACTCAGGAATTTCAATCTGAAGCATACCAGATAAAAAAAGGCTATCATTTTTTATGTCCTATATAGAGTAAGGTCATATAGCATCATCTGGTTTGGGATAACACAGCAGTAACAAAACATAGATTTCTGTTTTGGTTAATCATGTGTGGAAGACTGCCAGTTAGAGAAAGGTTACAGAAGTTTCATATATGTCAAGAGGTGGAATGTGTAGTGTGTGAAGCTGATGTAGAGAGCATACAGCATCTTCTATTTGAATGCACGTACAGCAGTAGAGTATTAACAGAAGTAAAGAATTGGCTAAAATGGAGGACACCAGCTACTTCGATCCATGGATTGATGAGAAATATTAGGCATAGCAGACACATCAAGTTCAAGAAAGGTGTGCTCACAGTCACTCTGGCTGCTATGTGCTATCAGCTCTGGCTAAATAGGAATGAAGTGTTATGGCAACATAAATGTAAACAGGCAGTTTTACTTGTACAAAATATGAAAAATGTGGTCAGATATAGGATAAAAGGCATTACAGGCAAAGGTTTCACAACTAGTGATTTGAATTGGCTGGATCAATTATAATTAGAACATCAAAATTCAGGCCTTTTTTGAGGTGCTATTAGGATGTAAATATGTTTGGTCTAATATACACTTTCTCTTATTTACCCAAAAAAAAAAAAAATAACCCCCCCCCCCCCCCCCTCCCCCAATGTCCCAAGTTTGAAGAATCAAGTTGCTCAAAAAAGTTGTTATATCTTTCTAAACCCTAATTTTGTATTTGTGTTATTATATGGTGTTTATGTTGCTAGTATTGATGATTAAATGTTTCTAAGTTCATCATATAAACATTTAATCACTAAATCCTTTATAATCAAGATTTTCATTCATACCATGAACATGATTATTTGTTTATCAAGATTTGCATTCATACTTTGAATAAGGTTCTTGATTAGTGTCTAGGGTTTGTAATATTGAAATTTTCATATTATGCATTGTTGATTACGAAAGTGTGAAGCCATAAATCCCCAACATATGCATATATGTTATTTATTTTCATTTTGCTAAATTTTTTTTTTTTTTTTTTTTTTGTGAAAGGAGAAGAAATTAATATATATAGGTAACACCGTGAGCCACCACCATCAAAGACCAAAGCTATAGAGGTATGTATTTTTATATGCATTTTTTGTTTATAATTTGATTTGAATACAAAAATATCATATTTGTGATTATGTTTTGAAAGTAACATTTGTAATTGTTATTAATATATAAGTAGTTAAATTCAATTTTATTTATGTTACAGTAAATATGTAATTAACTTGAAGAATAATATGAATAGAAAAGTAATAAAATTCATATTATTTGTGTTTACATAAAATATTAATAAAAATATTATTTTGAGAAAATAATTAAAAGTAATTGGTTAGGATACATAGGCAGTTAAATTAAATTTCATAGAAATCAGTGTTATTTGATTATCGTATAAATATTGTTTGTTATATTATGTATGTTCTGGGAATTTCCGAGTGTCATATGCAAGGTATAAATTTTTTGGATAGGTTGAAATAACAACATAATAAAATTGATAACTAGAACCTATTTTTTATTTTATTTTTAGTAATAGTGGTTGTGGGTAGGGGTCTTGGGTGGGTCGTGGTTAAGGTCGGGGGCTTGGGTAGGGTTCGTTTCCAAGGTTGGGGGTCAGTGTAAGAACACCATAATCTATTTACTTTGTAAAAACGTCACTCAGTTCATATTTATTAGAAAAAATATACCATTATTGAAAGAAGTTCAACGGGTCCTTGTCAAAACTTGCAATTTGGGCCTAATTGTTCAAAATAAAATGTAGTATCTTTTATGCAGTTTTTAATGAGTAAAATCAAGATAAAGTCCCACTGTAGCATAATAAAAACATAAGCCGTAAAATAAAAGTTTATAAACTTTTTTGGCATTTGTATAGATCATTCAATCGCTCATAGACACACTGCGTCATACATGCCTAGATATTGGAACTCCCCACATTATAGCATGTGCCAAGAAGAAACCCTATTACCTACCTTTAATGGGGATGGTAAAGGGGGTGAGCTAAAAGCCCAGTAAGGATGTACAAATAAAATACAACAATTTACCAAGAAACACAAAACAGTCTACATCCATGTTGTAAGCTCAAAACATATCATATCAGATCATAATCATAAGATAACCATACAATTTATTTGAATATAACAACATAACAAATAAAGCAAGCAAATTTTAGGAGGCAACTAGTAAAGCATAACAAAGTAAATCATCTTCTATGAGGTAAACAGGAACTCTAGTTCTCGAATAACCTCGGTGCGTCCATCCTATTAGTTACGCCATATCCTTAGTAATGCATTTGTTGTGTCGCGTTCAACACACTAACAACCTACTGCTTTTCATACAACATACAAGCACAAGCTCATTCATTTCATAACATAATAGCTTATATCTTTCATAACATAACAACTTATACCTTACATAACATAACAACTTATATTTTTCATAACTTAACAACTTATCATTTTCATAATATAATAGCTTATACCTTTCATCACATAATTCATAGAAATTCTAGTTGACTTCATTACCTCAAGTCTCAGCAAAATAAAGTGTGAGGTACTTCACAACGAGCCTAAAATCACAACTAAATATTTGTCTCAATATCACGCAAAACTTAGCATACAAAACAAATATACCCCACATGTGCATGGGTCATGCACATGTGGCATAAATTGCACCACAACCATTAGCGTATAATGTTTTCACATAAAATCATAATAGAACAATGTCAATTCTACTAAATAATCATTCTTAGTTACAAAACAGGAATCATACGTTTGATTAATTGGCGCACATTTGAATGTAAAAATAAACTTGTATGTAACATACATACGTGGGAGTGTCCTTAAAATTAACGTTGAAGTTGGTAAATTCTACTTATTCATTTTATCGCCACTTTCTAAAAAATCAGCAGAATTAGTTTACCAATTTGTTAACATTATCATATTACCTACTTAGATCATATGATTTTATTCTAGGTTTTATTTCACAAAATTATTTATTTAATTATCACTTGAGTCACATTTATTATAAAATTAAAAAAAAATATGACAACTCTTCTATTTCTCACAAAGTAATTAATTTAACGGAATTCATTAATTAAAAAAAAGTATGATAACTCTCTTCATAAAAATTACTAAAGTGATAAATAATATAAATAAATAATCTAAATTTAAACAATTTAAGATCTCAAATCACCACATTTTACATCCAAGTCATAAATTTTAAAATAAGCTGAGAAAATCAAACTATACACCCATTTGCTTAAATACATTCCTTAGTCTCATTTTAACAAAATATTTACTTAACTAATTACTTTACAATATAAAATCTGCACTAATATAAATGAGAAAATGCATATTTAAAGTGTGGAAAAATTATATTTTTCATGTATAAAGTCTAAGGCATGAATCGTTAGAACATGTATTTTATATCTTTTACTTAAAAGAGACTTTTTTCCATGAAACTAAAAAATTTCAGCAAGCATAATATCACATAAAATTTAAGGGATGAGTTTTTCAAAACATATTTCTGCTATCTTTTTAATTAAAGACAATTTAATACATTACTAAGAAAAATTTCTGCAAGCAATGATATACTCAACTTCACAATTTAACAATTATTCTCATCACCCTAAAATAGAATAATATTAAGAACAAGAATCCAAACACTACAAATTCTAAAACTAGCGTAGGCCGAATATACTATAAAAATATTACAAAAATTATAACAAAATCATGCTTCTTTACACAATAAATATCTCAAATATTCATGCTTAAAAATGATCAAACAAACAACAAAATAAAAGAGAACCCTATGTCTATAACAACACACAAGACCGAACCTACAGTAACCTTTTATAGTCAATTTGTATTCTTTTATTATCACAACACCAAGATTTTTTTTTCTATAAGCCCTCATTCACAAAATAACAAATATCTTTTTTAATAGATCTTGAACAAAATCATATACAAATATTAAGCCAAAACTCAAATCCACATTCTTTAAAATCCATATGAACCCAAAACAAAATACAACATTAAATAATACTAACATGCTTTCTAGGAACAAGATAAAACCAAGATTCAATAATAACATAAATGACCATTTCCCTAGCCAAAACCCATTAGCAATTGGAACCCCAAATAAATCTTCCAAACTCATAACAATCATTCTTAGCATGCTTCTAAATAGATATCACCAACAATTACACCAAGGATTCTCATTATCAAATAATCAATCTCCTAACCAAAACAAAAACTCATCAAACACAAACATATATTGACAAAACATCAAGTATTACAAAGCCACAAGGAAGAATCAAATCATCAAACAAACATAGATTGAGAGAAAATCGGTTACCTTCCTTGGTAGAGTTCAACAACCCAAACAAATCTCCTCTTTGATACAACCCTAGGGATTTCAAATCCACGACAAGAAAGGAAGACAAAATAACAATAAGAAAACATTGCAACAAGAAGGTGAGAAGATGGATTAATGGATTCAACCACTAGAGAAATCAAGAACATGAACCTAAATTGGAACCACCCTTCTTCCTCTTCTCGTTCTCTTCTCCACGAGTTCTCTTCCTTTCTCTTCTCTTTTCTCTTTCTCTAGGGTTCGGCAGCCACAAGTTGGGAGCTCACAAGACCTCTTCTCTTCTACATATTAACCCTAGTGGTCGACCCCTATGCTAATGAGAGAAAGGGAAATTACAAATTTTTAATTCCCTTGATTTTTGTATTGAAATCAAATTGGAATAATGGTGACAAATCAAAGGGATATGTAACCAATCCTAAAATGGAAACTAGAGTTGTATTCTTACACTCTCACACGTCTCTCATCTCTTCTTTCTCTCTCTCTCTCTCTCTCTTACCTTATTTAGCTTTATTTGATTTAATTTAAAAAAATAAATGGGTAAAAGAATTCCCTCTCCTTCCCTCTCTACTCACGCCTACTCTCTCTGCTCCAGGTTTCCCATTTCTAACATGTACAAAACATTTCTAGAATATTCCTTCTTCACATATCTTATTATTTCCTTGTCTTTAAATATTCAAGCAAATAATTAAATATAGGCGTGACTCTGACATCCGTATCCGGTAAGTAGTGGAAGTACGAGAAGGGGTGGCATGACCTGCATTTCTTTGACCATGAACAAACATCGACACCACAATCCTCTACTCCACCACAACCTGTGCCACTACCCTGACAGTGTCGCCGCATACATTATTGTCCCTTGGGACCACCCTATATCAGGGGCCATTAGAGCCCAACAATAAATAAACTTCCACCCCTCAGAATAAGGGGGTGGAAAATTCATTGTATACTCAGGCTATTAAGCAATATACGAGCTTCTACACCATTTTTGCTCTGCACTTATTTTTCCTTAAGTCCATTCTAAGTTGTTTTCTTACTAAGGTTTGGATTTTCTGACCTAACATCGTTGACGAGTTCTCATCATCAACAATTTGGCGTTTTCTCTGGGAAGAACAAGTACCAAGCCATTGTTCTTTCATCAATTCCAACAAGGAAAAATTCCAAGGCTTTCAAGACACTTACATGAATTACAAGATATTGAGGTCCACCTGGATATAGAACAACTAAGAGACTCCAAGAGAGACCTTGCACCACCTAAGCTTCTAGATATGTCGGAGGAACATCCAGCCTCTAAAGAGGAAGAGGAGATATCATCCTCGATTGTCCAACCCGACAGAGGTCATCCAGAACCACCAATGCACCCTCCTCCTCGACCTCTGGTTACACCACGCTTAGGCCACCGGGATCCGGGTCCCTCTACGCACAGGCCGGGTAAGAGTCCCTAGTTATACTCTGTGAGTTCCAACTCAAGGAATCACTTCTATGAGGATGAGAAACATGAGCTACACAAAAAAGAGTCAAAGGCTGGAAACCACACTAGAGAACATGCAAAAGGTGTTGAAAGACCTACTCAAAGGGAAGTCGATCATGCCCCTTCCCAATTTAATATAAAATTTGACTCCTCACATCTTTTCAGAAACCCTTCCAAATTAACCAAACATACATCAAGAGAGGGCCCAAATATTGAAAAGTCATCCGTAAAAATTTTGATACCTTTTCCCACCATGTCTAAAAAGATAGACACCATACATCTTTGAAAGGTGGCGAGAGCATTACATAACCCAAATGGCATCCTATGGAAGGCAAATGTTCCATAAGGGCATGTAAAGGTAGTCTTTTCTTGATCCTCTGGTGTTATGGGAATTTGATGGTATCCCGAATACCCATCCAAGAAACAGTAATAAGGATGGCCTGCCAATCTGTCTAATATCTAATCTACAAAAGGAAAGGGGAAATGGTCTTTCCTGGTGGCCTTATTCATCTTACGCTGGTCAATACAAATTCTCCACCCCGTCACCGTACGAGTTGGAATAAGTTCATTATTATCATTTTTAACCACCGTCATGCCACCCTTCTTTGGGACTACCTGGACAGGACTAACCCAAGCACTGTCAAATGCCTTTTGTCCCTTCCTCACATATATCAACAATTCTTAAAACAAAATACAGCCTTGATTCAAATAAGTTTAAATATATATATATATAAAACCAAATTATAACAAACAACAATTAATTTTGATATTGGAAATTAAGTCCCTGGCAACGGCGCCAAAAACTTGATCTATAAAATATGCATGCAAGTGTACATGGTCGTGTCAAGTAATAAATTTTGGAAGAATGGATATCGTCCCATAGAGACTATTACCGAAATACCAATAATTTTTCTTTAATTTCTATTTGGCAAACAAAATTTAGATGAACAAATCTAATTATAAAATTCTAAATAACTATGGACAAAATAACTATTCAAAAGATGAAAATCACTATTAAAAAGACCTAGGGTATTAATTTCATCAACTTTTCATTCTACTAATTTTATTAATCAGTTATAAATTTCTTTCTTCTTATTCTAATAGCATGTTAACATAAATCAATTTCTATTATTTTTCAAGATATAAGATCTCATCCTATATGCAGGTTTTCTACATCTCTGTGATAAACTTAAACATATAGCATTCATTAATCATAGAAACCTAATTACTACACAAGCTATACAGGTATTTTCGTCCAATATGAAACCTATGTCTATATGACGATAGCATATTCAATTCTCATCTTTCGAATTTTGAATCAAAATTATAAATCATGCAAATATTGATAAGATATTTACTAGCATTAAGCAAACATTATATAGATTAGAATAAAGAATAAAAATCAGTAGAACATCATAATTAAATTAAATAGAAATCCAAGTGACTACATTAAACCCTAGATAAAAGTATTTAGTTCATATCAGACATGACAAAATCAACAAAATAATAATTCAGAAACATAAAATTCAAAAACTTGAAGAAAGAAAAAATATAAAAATGCAGAAAAAATAGTCTAAGAATAAAAATTAGTCTCTAAAAACGTAATTAAAATCTGACCTCATTTCTAATTAAACCCTAAGTCTGAATTTATATTTTAAAAAATCATGAATCCATTGTTTTTCGTAGGCGGGTCGTGACTTGGCCTTTTCTAGGTCGCAACTCGTGTCAATTTTAAAGCCCCTCCGAGTCTGCATATGTCTTCAGGCGCCACAACTCAGGCACTATTAAGTTGGGGCCCGTGTCTTTGATGTCCTTCTGATTTAGCCTCTGACTTCCCCTAGCACTGTGACTTATAAGGGCAAGTCACGGCTCTAATTCCCTTCAGCAGGATTGTGTTTCTCACTTGCCTAGAGTCGTGACTCTAAGCTCCTAGTCGCGGTCCTAATTCCATTATTTCTCAATTTAAGCCTTTCAACCTCATTTCTTCATCAAAAATTGATTTTTACTTGTCCTGAGCACCATTTTGAGTCAAACAACCACCAAGAGCTTCCTTTTCCACCATTTTCTCTTCTTTTTACATTTTCCTCGTGATTCGATGCACCAACCTACAACAAAGACAAAAAAAAGCGTAATCTTGCACAAAAAAAAACATAAATACTCAAGATTACCACAAAAACACATTCTAAAACAACACTAAAATGGAGTTATCAAACTCCCCCAAACTTACTCTTTGTTCGCCCTTGAACAAAAGACTAAAAACAAACCTAGACTCTAATAACTAAGACTATTTCCACAACATGAATTATACCAACAACAACAATTATGCCTCAAAATCATGAATGCTAATCATATAATTCTTAGAAAAATACTCAACAATTTATTCAATCTAGAATTTCGATCAAAACACTCCATCAATACACTTTAGTCTACTAACATTTTGGATTACCAAGTCATAATAATTAAATAAACGTATTTGAAATCAATTATGCTAACCAAATTCTTTCCAATCAATCCATTCAAACCAGATAATTCCATAAGCTCACTTACTTGCTATTCTCCACTAATATAAATCATGATATGCATAAGAATCAATAGGACTTGTAAAAGCTTGTAATGATGGCTTAGGTAAAGGTAGATCCTCACTTTACTATAAGCACATGACCCAAAAATCACCGACTTTACTTCCATAGTAATACAAGCCCATAATCCCCTTTCTTGTTTTTATTTAGAGATATGTAAAATATGTTTTTCAGATGATAACTACACTCCCCCAAACTTGATTTTTCTATATATTCATATTGGGAGTGTATTGAACTTCTTTTTTTTTTAATATATATACTCTCTCTAATCTTTTGTACTTTTCATTTTCTACACCCACTAAATTCACAAATAAACCCCATTACACATCAATCCCCATAACTTTTTTCAATCATATGCTCATAGTATATTAGGGATGGATATATAACCAAGTTTCAAGTATTAGGCTTAAATAATGGCTTAGAACAACAAGATACAATGTTAGGCTCAAAAGGGGTAAACAAAGGATCAATTAATTTAAGGTTGGCAATAAAAGCTCAAACGGTCCAAATGATAGCCTAAATCATATTCCTGAGCATACATGATATATTATTTCGCCTTAAATAACAAATAAGCAAGTTCTAGAACTGTAGAAAATAATTTCCACTTTCCATTCATCATTCCATTAACCAATTTCATCAAGCATAATCAATATCAAAAACATCAATTTAAATATCATGACAAAATATTCAACAAATGTTGTCTAAACTAAAATGAACTAACGAAGTGTTCAATCAAGCACATATTTTTTTTCTTCAGATTTCATTGTCCTTGGATTATACTCATAACATTCACTTTATTCTCATTGGCACGTGTTGTCAATCATCATTCATGTTGGTACTAAACACACACTAAAACAAAACTCCAAACAACTAACATAAACTTAACAAAACTAATAGAAAAATGAGCTCCCTCCCCCAAACTTAAGCTAAACATTGACCCCAATGTAATGTTTAAAAATAAGTAAGGAAAGAAAACTTACCTGGTGCGAATCGCTTCAAAAAGGTGGTGGATATGGAAAAGGATGCCAAGGTGGTGGATAAGGAAAATACTGTCTATTTGCCTCCTGATTTGACCATCGATAAACCAACTCATTTTTTCTGTCAACCTGAGCTCAATGATAATCATGAAGCTCCCCCAAATAATTATGAGTATGTTGGTTTGCCGAATGATATAATCCAATTTGGCCAAGTGCGGATCTGGTGGAGCGCCAAGTGCCAAATATGGAGGATATTATCCTCGCCTCTCCTCTTCAACTGAACTTTATTCTTCTGGTTGATCATTGGCAGGGATGGTTTCTTCGGCCGCATCTCTTACTTCTTCAACCCTCACTGGCCATGGATGTGGTGCTGCTGGCTCCAAAGATGGGCCATTGAATTTAAACACCGAAGCACAAGAAATAGGCCCCATTTCCTTCCTATAAATATCACTAGGATATTTAGGTACCTCCCACACTTCACACAGATCAATAATCATTGATCGATGCCCCAAAGCAGAAGTGGTAGTCAGTCGGCATAAATCTCAGATACTCGTGTGGATAACTTGGCATATTTCGACAGAGAGCCCTGTCGTAATAGCATATACAAGAAGACATCGATCAGTTCCTACTTCAGATAAATGAATGTTGGGCATAAGTTGCGCACTCACAAAGAGAGTCCTGGCCTTCGCCACCTGATTCATTTGATACCTTCAGAAATGCTTCGATTCTCCATTTTGCATGACAAAAGTAGCACCAGGAATGCCTAATGTTTCTACCACCTCAACCCAATCAATTTCACTATTATAAGCCAATTGATAATATTCACCGTCTTCTTGTGACAACATCAATAATTGATATAAGGCATCAATATTATCAATATCACATCTACCCAAACCCCACACAAACACCTTTCTATTAACTGTCCCTGGAAAATTTGCATAAAACTCATAACCCATTGAACAATTAGCCTTGGGCATTTTATCATCCACAAAAAGTTTCCGAAGACGGCGTTGAATTTCAGCCCGAATGAGATTATACGATTCCTAAGGATAAGGGTCTTCTTGATATTCCATTCCTCTCTCTTCAATTATTGGACGCTGAGACAACCTTTGATAATGATCAAAGGCATCCTTACTAATAAACCGAGTTGGATAAAATTCTTGAATTAGTGGTGGTGGCAGCGAGGCTGGCTGAGGTTGGGGTGGTTGGGTGCGGGATGTGGAAGGGCGATTGGCGCTTTTAGAAGAGGCAGCCTTACTAGGTTGCTTTCGGGGACCCATAATCACACAATGTATGAAATATGACAACAAAAATTGGGCAGCATTTCCACTAATTTATTGTACTTTCCTCCACTGATTAACCCCAAAAATATCAACTCAAAGACTAACAATGCAGTTCAAAAATCCAATTCAATCCCTTAACACAAAATTGCTTCAATTAAAACATCAAGAACATCAAAAAGAAAAACTTACATACCCTTGAATCTTGTAGACTGCCCACTCTTCAATTTCTCTTTCAATTTTCACTATCACCAATAGAACAAATTAGGGTAAGAAAGAAAGAAAGAAATATGGAATTAGGGATTAGTGGATATGGCTTTAGGGTTATTTTAAGTAGAAAGAGAATGGAAGAAAGGAGAGATTTTCAAAATAACTTGTGTAGGAATGAAGGGAATTTCGAAATGAGAGGTATTGGCTGAAAAAAATGACTTTAACCTAAATTTCCCTTTCTAACACAGACGTGACATGGCCTAGGCAGAGCATTGTACCCTGCATCAATTTTCAGCGATCTTTGTTTCACAGCCGCCGCGACCCAGCCTAATCAAGTCGCGGCCCACCTCCTTTACAAAATTACGTAGGCTCTCTAACTTATGTTGGGGCCGCGACTTAAAAGCTCAAGTCATGGCCCGCCCCCTCCTTCAATTTCCATGCTTTCTGACTTGTATTAAAGTTGCGACTTACAAGTTCAAGTCACGAGTTGACCTTCAGACTAATTGGAAAACAACCTTTTCACGAGTTGCACGATTTTTTTTTTATTTACAAACTTTGTACTAAAAATAAATAAAAAATTAAACTAAAAAAATATTTACAAATCCAACATGAAATTAAATAAAATTGTTCAGTAATTAAAAATTAAAACAAAAACTAAAATAAAGTATAGGAATGTCTCCAATGGCATTGTCCTTAACGTTATTTAGCCAGACGCTGACTATCCCATTCAAAGAGGTTCCAACACCATCACAGACTTGCACTTTTCCACCAGTCCCTCCGAACAATGCTTTAATCTTTGAATATTCACTTTAAAATGTCCTATTTTTTCGCTATGAATCTGGACCGCTCCAAAAGGTAATGAAACAAAAACTGTGGAGGGTCCTGACCATCTAAACTTTAGTTTTCCTGGAAACAGCTTCAATCTAGAATTAAATAACAGAACCTTGTCTACCGGTTGGAAATGTTTTCTAATTATACTTTTATCATGAAAAGCCTTCGACTTTTCTTTATAAATCTTTGCATTTTCATAAGCTTCATTTTGAAATTCATTAAGTTCATTCAACACAAGACGCCTATTCTGTCCTACCATAAATAAATCAATGTTTAGCTTTTTCACCGCCCAATAAGCTCGGTGCTCAAGTTCTACTGGTAAATGACATGCCTTCCCAAACAACAACCAATATGGTGACATACTAATTAGAGTCTTAAAGGTTGTGTGACATGCCCACAGTGAATCATCAAGCTTTTTCGACCAATCTTTCCTTGGTGTGTTTACAGTTTTCTCTAAAATACTTTTAATCTCCCAGTTTGACATTTCAGCTTGACCATTAGCAAGGGAATGATAAAGCAGGGCCTTCTGATGATGAACTCCATAACGAGCACATAAAGCTGCAAATGATTCATTACAGAAATGACAGCCTCTATCACTAATAATTGCTCTTGGAGTACCAAACCAGGTAAAAATATTTTTATGAAGAAATTTAAGTACCTCATTACCATCATAAGTAGGAGTTGCTGCAGCTTCCACCCATTTAGAAACATAATCTACTGCCAGCAAAATGTACTTATTATTATAGGATGGTGGGAAAGGCCCCATAAAATCTATACCCCATTCATCAAACAACTCAACTTCTAGAATTCCAGTCATTGGCATTTGATCTCTTCTTAATATATTACCGGTTCTTTGGCAACAATCACAACTCTTAACAAAGGCGCTAGCATCTTTAAATAACGTAGGCCAATAAAAACCCACATTGCAAAACTTTTGTTGCTATCCTCGTTCCTCCACCGTGACCACCACAATGTAAAGTATGACAACGAGTAAGTATGGAAATCATCTCTTCTTCTGGGACACATCTTCTAATGACTTGATTAGCACAATGACAAAAAAGAATCAGCTCATCCCAATAATAATGCTTAACTTCCGAATAAAACTTTTTGAGTTGTTGCCTTGACATGTCCGGAGGCACAACTTTAGCTACCAAATAATTGACATAATCTCCAAACCAAGGTAGCTTTTCTTCACTTTCAATCAAAAATATTTGTTCATCTTGAAAATTTTCATCAATTTGCTCCTCTTTCTCATTATGCTCTTCTCCTTTTTCCAATCTAGATAAATGATCTGGAACTAGATTTTCTATCCCCTTCTTATCACGAATTTCCATATCAAACTCTTGCAATAATAGGACCCATTGAATCAGGCAAGGTTTAGCATCCTTTTTGGTCATAAGGTACTTAATAGTTGAATGATCTGTATAAAAAATCACCTTATTACCAATTAAATATGGCTTGAACTTGTCGAAAGCAAAGACAATTGCAAGTAATTCCTTCTCAGTTATTTGCATAATTTAATTGAGCATCATTCAAGGTTCGACTAGCATAATAAATTGTTCGGAATACCTTGTCAAATCGTTATCCAAGAACCGCTCCTACTGCATAATCACTAGCATCACACATTAATTCAAAAGGAAGTTCCCAATTTGGTGATACAACAATCGGAACAGATACCAATTTCTCCTTCAGTGTGCTAAATGCCTTTAAACTGTCAGAATCAAAGTTAAATACCACACCATTCATAAGTAGAATAAATAATGACTTCGAAATTTTTGGAAAGTCCTTTATGAACTGCCTATAAAATCCATCATGACCCAAAAAACTACGAACCCCCTTAACAGACACTAGAGGAGGTAAATTTTCTACTTTCGATATCTTGGCCCTGTCTACCTCAATTCCATGGCGTGAAATCTTGTGGCCCAAAACTATACCTTATGTCACAATAAAGTGACATTTCTCCCAGTTTAATATTAAATTTGACTCCTCACATCTTTTTAGAAGCCTTTCCAAATTAACCAAACATCCATCAAAAGAGGGCCCAAAGATTGAAAAGTCATCCATAAAAATTTGGATACCTTTTTCCACCATGTCTGAAAAGATAGACATCATACATCTTTGAAAGGTGGCGGGAGCATTACATAACTCAAATGGCATCCTCCAGAAGGCAAATGTTCCATAAGGGCATGTAAAGGTAGTCTTTTTTTTATCCTCCGGTGTAATGGGAATTTGATGGTATCCCGAATACCCATCCAAGAAGCAGTAATAAGGATGGCCTACCAATCTATCTAACATCTAATCTACAAAAGGCAAGGGGAAATGGTCTTTCCTGGTGGCCTTATTCATCTTACGGTAGTCAATACAAATTCTTCACCTCGTCACCGTACAAGTTGGAATAAGTTCATTATTATCATTTTTAACCACTGTAATGCCACCCTTCTTTGGGACTACCTGGACAGGGCTAACCCAAGCACTGTCAGATATTGGGTAAATTACCCCTGCATCCAAGCATTTAAGAATTTCTTTCCTTACCACTTCTTCCATTGAAGGATTGAGCCTCCTTTGAGCATCAATACTAGGCTTGCTATCCTCCTCCATTAATATATGGTGCATCACTGTTGAAGGATTGATACCTTTTATATCTGCCAAAGTCCACCCAATTGCTAGTTTGTGAGCCTTCAACACCCTAAGAAGTTTCTCTTCTTCAATTACAGACAATGAAACTGAAATAATAACTGGGAGAGTGTCATTCTTACCCAAATAAGCGTACTTAAGATGATCAGGTAAAGTTTTTAACTCAAGAACTGTGGCTTCTCAATAGATGGAAGAGGTCTCTACTTTCCCCAATTCCTCATATTTCTTTTTATAAATTTGCCTGGATGAGTTCAGCCACTTAACATATTCACTGGCTTCAGTACCAGCACATTCTTCGGGACTTGCAATCAAACTTAACTCAAGTGGATCCTTAATAGACTGGACCCTTTTACCTGGTTCCTCCAATACATCAATAATAAAACAACTATCACTAGTTAAAGGTTATTTCAAGGCTTTAGAAACATTAAAAACAACCTCATCACCTTGTATTCTAAGCCTTAACTCACCCTTTTGAACGTCTATTAATGCTTGCCCCGTGGCTAAAAATGGTCATCCTAATATAATAGGCACATCCTCATCTTCCTCCATATCTAATACAATGAAATCCGCTGGGAAAATGAACTTATCTACCTTTACTAGAACGTCCTCTATAATACCTTAGGGGTGTGTTAATGAACGGTCAGCCAGTTGAAGAGAAATAGTAGTGGGTCTAGCTTCCCCCAAACCAAGTCTTTTAAATACAGACATCGGCATTAAATTAATGCTTACATCTAAATCACATAAAGCTCTCTCACAGTGAAAGTTTCCAATGGTGCAAGGCATAGTGAAGTTGCCCAGATCTCTTAACTTTTGAGGAAGCTTCTTTTGAATAATTGCACTACACTCTTCAGTTAATGCAACAGTTTCATAATCCTTCATTTTTCTCTTATTAGACAATATCTCTTTCATAAACTTCACATAACTAGCCATTTGTTTAAATACCTCAAGAAATTTGAAGAATTGTTTGTCAAGATTGACCTTTCGAAACCGTTGAGGATATGGAATCCTTGGTGTAGGCTCGGTGTATTTTGGCTTTTTTGTCTTTGGAAGATCTTCAATAACCTCATCTTGTACTAGACTAGTAACATGTCGACCCTTTGTCTTCTTCCCCTTGTCATCCATTGTAGGTCCATCATACTTAGTCCCACTCCTTACAGTGACAACTTGACATTGCTCTTTAGTATTTACCTCTGTGGAACTAGGCAAATTCCCTTGTTGTCTACTAGAAAACATTTTAGCCAATTGGCCTATTTGTGTCTCCAAATTCCTGATTGAAGACCTTGTCTATGTCATGAATTAATTTAATTGGTTTGGCTACACTGTTAGTGGGCTCATTGGAAGATGTGGTGGTGGTTGAGAAGAGCGTGGGTTTGGATCATAATAAGGCCTAGAATGTAGTCCATAAGTCGGTTGATGAGGGGGTTGTTGAGGTGGGTATTGTGGATACTACGGTTGTAACCCTTGATTATTTTTCCAAGACAGGTTAGGGTGATTTTTCCATACTGGAGTATATGAATTTGAGTAGGTGTTGGGTGCGAGTCTTGAAAAGTTACCAATAATCTGTGTCTATTCCAAAGGCATACTATTTACATCTATTGAGCAACTAGTTGTGCTCGAGCATTGTTCATAAGAATGCAGTCCCCCACAAATCTCACAACTCATGACATTCTGTACTTGCATTGCTTGTGCAGCGAGGGTATTCTGCTACAATTGCTTGGTTAGAGATGCCACTTGAGAAGTCAATAAAGCAATAGGTTCGACTTCTAAGACTCCTGCTACCTTCTTATTCTCATGCTTAGTAGGCCAATTATAGTTATTCATGGCCATCTCTTCCAATAATTCATATGCTTCATTAGCGCTTTTTCTCATAAACGCTCCTCCCGATGCTGCAACTATAATTGTCCTTGTATTTCCCCCCAAACCATTGTAAAATGTATGAACCTGCAGCTATTTCTCTATTCCATGATGTGGGCATTCCTTTGCAACTCTTTAAAACGTTCCCATGCATCATATAAAGACCCCCCATCCAGCTGATGGAAGTTATTAATCTCTCCTCTTATTCGGGCTGACTTCGCAGAAGGAAAATATTTACCAAGGAATTTCTGAGCCAAACCTTCCCAAGTAACTGTAGAGTTGGTTTGTAATGAATTCAACCAACTCTTTGCTCTGTCTCTTAATGAAACCGGGAATAATCTTAATCTTATAGCTTCGTTACTCACCCCATTCATTTTGAATGTCGCACACAATTCTAAAAAATTTGTGATATGGAGATTTGGATCCTCATTTGGTAATCCCCCAAATTGTATAAAATTATTAGCCCCGAAAGTAGGAGGACGAATGCTTGGATGTATCCCCGTAACACTAGGGAGTACATAGTTTCTCAATGGAGGATCGACTTCAGTTGCATTACCAATATTTGCACTGTTGTTGACAAAGTTATTTGCGTTCTCAGCCATGGCGAAGTCCCGCATTTTTTTTATCTTTCGGTTTTGTCTGCACGTTCTCTCAATTTCAAGATCTATTAGTATGAGTCCATTTTGTCTACTTCCTCGCATATACCAACAATTCCTGAAACACAATACAAAATCGATCTGAATAAGTGTAAAATATAAAAAACAAAACAAAACAAACAAACAAACAAACAAATTAGAACAAATAACAATTAATTTTGATATTGGAAATTAAGTCCCCGGCAACGGTGCCAAAAACTTGATCTGTAAAATATGCACGCAAGTGTACGTGGTCGTATCAAGTAATAAATTCTGGAAGAAAAGATATCGTCCCACAGAGACTATAACCTAATTACCAATAATTATTCTTAATTTCTATTTGGAAAAAAAAAATAGATGAACAAATCTAATTATAAAATTCTAAATAACTATGGACAAAATAACTAATCAAAAGATGAAAATCACTATTAAAAAGACCTAGGGTATTAATTTCATCAACTTTTCATTCTACTAATTTTATTAATCAATTATAAATTTCTTTCTTCTTATTCTAATAGCAGGTTAACATAAATCAATTTCTATTATTTTTCAAGATGTAAGATCTCATCGTATATGCAAGTTTTCTACATCTCTGTGATAAACTTAAACATATAGCAGGCATTAAGCATAGAAACCTAATTACTACACAAGCCATACATGTACTTTCGTTCAATATGCAACCTATGTCTATATAGCGATAGCATATTCAATTCTCATCTTTCGAATTTTGAATCAAAATCATAAATCAAGCAAATATTGATTAGATATTTACTAGCATTAAGCAAACATTATATAGATTAGAATAAAGAAGAAAAATTAATAGAACATCATAATTAAATTAAATAGAAATCCAAGTGACTACATTAAACCCTAGATAAAAGTATTTAGTTCATATCAGACATGACAAAATCAACAAAATAATAATTCAGAAACATAAGATTCAAAAACTTGAAGAAGAAAGAAAAAATATAAAAATGCATAAAAACTAGTCTAAGAATCATAATTAGTCTCTAAAAGTGTAATTAAAATCTGGCCTCATTTCTAATTAAACCCTAAGTCTGAATTTATAGTTTAAAAAATCACAAATCCATTGTTTTTCATAGGCGGGCTGCGACCTGGCCTTTTCTAGGTCGCGGCACGTATCAATTTTAAAGCCCCTCCGAGTGTGCATATATTTTCAAGCACTGCGACTCAGACACTATTTAGTCGCAGCCCGTGTCTTTGATCTCCCTTTGATTTAGCCTCTGACTTCCCCTAGCGCCGCAACTTATAAGGGCAAGTCGCGGCTCTAATTCCCTTTTGTAGGATTGTGTTTCTGACTTGCCTAGAGTCACGACCCTTATTCCATTATTTATCATTTTAAGCCTTTCAACCTCATTTCTTCATCAAAACTAATTTTTACTTATCCTTAGCACCATTTTGAGTCAAACAACCACCAAGGGCTTCGTTTTTCCACCATTTTCTCTTCTTTTTACATTTTTCTCATGATTCTACGAACCAACCTAGAACAAAGACAAACAAAAGCATAATATTGCACAAAACAAACAGAAAGATTCAAGATTACCACAAAAACACATTTTAAAACAACACAAAAATGAATTTATCATGAAGTGACCTCTAAGGAGGCGCCCCTGACCTAAGAGAAAAGCTCAATGGAACAAGGTCAGAAGTAAGGACAACACCCCCTATGGCCCCTCCGAAGGGCAAAGAGAAAAGAAAGGCCAACCCTTCATATTTAAAAGAATCCTTGAATAGAAGAAGGCAGGAGCTAGACACCGAGATGAGAAGCCTTCAGAGTAAAATTGTCACGGCATCGGGGGCACATTGTCGATTAAGAGTTAGAATATGAGTCACCCTTCACAAGGGAGATTCAAGTTGAACGACTCCCAACCAACTTCAAAGAGCCTCATATGACCCTTTGTGAGGGCACTACGAACCCTAAGTACCACTTAGATGCCTTCAATGATTTAATGAAACTGAGAGGGTTCAATAACAGAGCAAGGTGTCACTGTTTCACTATCACGCTGAAGGGAGTGGCATACAATTGGTTCAAGAGGCTGAGGTCGGGAACCATCAGGTCATGGCAATAATTTTTTGACGAATTTCTCCAATAGCACCATGCAGTGCGCGATTACATCATGCCAAGCACTAGCCTCACTAACATAAAGCAATGTGAAGGAGAAATCCTGAAGAGCTATATCCACAGGATCAAATGGAGGTTGCTAAGGTAGGAAGCTTGACTAGAGGAGAACTCAAGATGGCAATCACTGCTGGAGTGCGCCCAAGCAGTAAGATATGGAATAATATGCTCAAAATAGAGGTCATCAACTTAGATGACTTCTATGAAAGAGCACAAAAGTACATTCGTGTCGAAGTTGGCCATGAGAGCCTAAAGGCAGGAAAAAGTGAACCCCTTTCCAAGCCCTCAGCCCATGAAGGTTCAAATTGTGCAAAGAAGAAGAGAGGGTATGAAGGGCCTAGAGAAGACCATCAGAGAAAACACGCATGCGGAGGTGAACCTAGGGAAATTCTATACACCTTCTACACAGATCTGATAGATACTAGGGAACATATCTTCCTCACAGACAAAAATTAGGTCCCTTTCAAGAGACCTCTGCAGATGAAGAAAAACCGATCCAAAAGGGACCCCAGTAAGTATTTCCAGTACCACAAGGATATTGGCCACACCACAGCGGAGTGTACCCATTTGAAGATAGAAATTGAGAAACTCATACACAAGGGGCACCTAGGCAGGTATGTTAGAAGGGAAAACCCAGGACCAGAGGATCAGCCATCCTATCCACAGGCTTAAGAGCAAGCCCTGGAGGAGTAGGGAGAAGTAAGAACAGTGTTCAGAGGTCCAGGATTCAGAGGAGAGTCAAAGAAAGGACGAGATAGATATTCCAAGGAAGCAAGACGAAGTCCACCCCCGTGCACTATGAGCCTGGAGCAAGGACCCCAAAGAACTTTAAGGTGGAAAACAATTTGATAACCTTCACAGAGGAAGATGCGCTAGGGGTGCATTTCCCCCATAGTGACCTGCTGGTGCTAACCGGTCAAATGGCCAATATGAGAGTGCATCGATTCCTCGTGGAAAATGTAAGTTCCGTAGATATCTTATATCATCCCGCATTGGAGAAGATAGGCTTGGGCATCAGGAACTTGAAACCCTACCATACCCCTTTATATGGATTCACTAGGGACTCAATACAACCTTTAGGAGCCATCAAATTAGCCCTCACCATGGGGGAGCAACCCAAACAAACCACTGTCATGATGAACTTTGTTGTAGTAGATTGTGCTTCGGCTTTCAATGCGGTATTAGGGGGACCCTCCCTAAGAGAATTGAAAGCGATGACATCGATATACCACTTGTCTATTAAGTTCCCAACTCATAGGGGGATAGCAAGCATAAAAGGAGAACAAAAGGAAGCAAGAGAGTGTTATAATAGCTCTCTCTACACATATGCCAAGCCACGAGAACCCATGGCGATGTGATACATGGAGGCGCAAACCCACATTCACACTTGTGGGTGGATGACGCTGTCATACCCCGAGCATGGAATGTAGAGTATCTCAATAAATATCACCAGTAAGACTTTCGCATCTAATGCAGGAATATCCGTACCTTGTTTGTTTACCTTATGTTAATTTTAGAGGTTTCCAAGATAACCTCATAGTAGATGCAATGTTTCCATACGTGCCTTTGTAATCTACTTGCTATCAATGAAAGTGTTTCCTATCTCACATATTACATTCCTTCTATATGCATGCACCTATATAACAAATATGCACACATTGTCAAAATCTATGTTGGGAGTGAAATGATCAAAGTGCTTAAAGGAATGAATCCCACTAAACACTTGGGGGGCAAGATAGGAGGCATATATATTGCAAAAAAAAAAAAAAACCTTGAGAGCCATCTCTTAAGTTCATGAGGGTTAGCTACCCTTATGGATATCAAGGGAGCCAAAAGGTTCTATAAGGATAACCTCACGACAAACTCTAGATACCACCATGAGGGATGCGGTCTCAATGAGGACATCCGCTGATAAGCCTTGAGCGTCTCTTGGATTCATAAGGATTAGCTACCCTTATGGATGCCAAGGGAGGCAAAAGGTTCCATAAGGGCAACCTCATGATAGGTTAATACCTCCATAAGAGGTAAGGCCTCAAGGAGGATGCCCACAAACAAGCCTAGAATAGCCACTAAACCATATATCCAAAAAGTGTCAGACAAGAGACGCTTGTGAAAAAAAGTCAAAAGATGTCATGAGGACAAAGTCCTAATAAAGGCTAATACATCCACGAGGGGTAACACCTCAAGGATAGCATCGAATAAGCCTAGAGTGGCCACCAAGCTGTCTAGTTAAAAAGGGTCCTAAAAGAGACCCTTGTAAAAATAGTACTATACATAATGACGGGAAGGACGCTTCTCGCACAAAATAAAAAGTGCGCGCAAAGAATATAAAAGGATGCAAGAACCCAAAGGGATGACATGTCTTTACAAGTATAGTCAAGGTACCAAGAAAACTACAATCATCAAACTAAGGAAGACATCGAGATTTCATCAAAGAAGAGGGACTTATCAATGCCCCTTAAGCATGATAACCAAATGAGGATGACAAAGGATTAGAAGGCCAATACATCCTTGCAATTAGTACAAAGATAAGCAAATGTCGCATATATAAAAGTTCTGCACACAAAGGCGAACTTGAAAGGACCTCAGACATAAAGAATTCCATATATAATCAAAAGAATTTCCATGCAAAAAAAACACACACACACACAGAGGGTTACACAACAGCAAATAAATATAATAATATGCCTCAGAGAGAGGCCTATGGGTTCCCACCCCGACCTTTCCACTCAGCAATCTTCTCGGTCGCATACTCTCCAAAGGGGGATAGATTGCATCAGGGTTAGTCCTCCACACAACATGCAATGTACGCTCGACTATGCCATTCTCAGCGTTCACCAGTTCAACCTCAAGAGCGTTAATCTTCTCATTCAGGGTATGAATATTGGCTTCGAGCTTGGTGTTAGAATGAGAAGTCTATGTAGCCTTGGCCAGTGCAACATCCCTCTGGTGGACCGCCTCAGCAAGCTGGCCCTTCAAGTCACTGAACTGTGTAGTCAACTCATCTTTTTCTGCCTTGGCCAAGGAAAGCTCCATCATCCCCTCAAGCTCAAACTGTAATCGTTGCATGCATGAGGAGCTCGAGGTGACAAAACAATGACCCAATATGAAAGCTTAAGTAAAAACAAAGAAACAAAACAAAATAGCAATGATCAGGCGATATCAAAACTGAAAATCATACATTAAGTGTTTTGACAAGCACCTGCATAGAGGCTTACATATAAGCCTCTCCCAACTCGACATCTAGAATATCATACATAGACCCTCACTCACCTTTGGAATTATTCCCCATGTAGTGGTCCATGACCTCTCTGTACAGGGTCGCCAAAGGATGCCCCCGAGAAATGGAAGCATGGGCTCAGCAGGGGGAGACACGTATACCTGTCGATGCATGCCTAGATAAGGAAGGGGACTGGGAAGGTTCTAATCCATCCACAGAGGCACGAGGAGTGGAGGGGTGTGGATTCACTCTTCAAGAAGCGAGGCACCCGAAGACACATGTCCAAATGCGCCCCCAAGGGTGGAAGAGCATCGTCGAAGGAAGGCAAGACCAAATTCCTCTTCGGGATAAGAGGAACGGGAGGACGGGTGTTGAAAGAAAACTCACCACCTACTACCAGTGACAGGATCTAAGAAGTGACATCGTCGGTGCACCCATCATCGGTGACATCCCCAGCCCCGTCAGCCAAGGATCCTAAACAAGAATAGTTCTTAGACTCCACCTCAACCTCATCCTCAGTATCCATCAGGTCATCCTCGGAGTAGTATTAGTCTTCATTGTCGTCATCGTCGTCTATGGTCTCCGAGATGGTAGACTTGGATGAGACGGAGCATAAGTAAATGACTTGGTCTGGAGACAACAACTTTGACGAATAGAGATTGCCCTCACTGAAAAGTTTGCAAGCCTGTTTGCAAAGCTGACACAGCCAGGAACTTCGCCACATGATTGCGGACCGCCGGACTCAAAGCAGGGTCAACAACCACTTCAAGACCTATGGTCAAGGAAAAGAAATAAATATAGTTAGGAAAACCTGAGGAAAGGGGTAAAGACAAGAAAAAAATAACATAAAAAATTCAATATATGTAAATATGCAGGTAGAAATAGCTTACTTGATGTGTTGAAATGCATATGCTGAGTGGATATGCTATTGCTGAAGAAAAAATCACTCTTCCAAGAACCCTATTGGAAATAGAGCCCTCTACAAGGGGGTACCTTGTGAGAGCCATAACTTTCTGGAGCTTATAAAAGCCAGGGGCTGTTGGATTCACCCGAAGAGTGAACAGATGATGGACCTCACTCATGGAGGGCCTTTAAAGGTGCACTTGCTTGTATAACACATACAAACATCTAACCACAACCAAAGAGTTAGGGGACAGCTGAAGAGGTGCTAGCACAAAATAGTTCAATATCTTAACAAAGAAGGAGTGAAGTGGCAAGACCCCTCCAGACTTGTTAGTTGTGCCGCTGAAAGCTACAAGCCCCTTAGGTGGCTTAGACGCATGGTCATTACGAGATGGAATGATGAAGTTGATGTCCAGAGACAGTTGATGGGCCTTCAGCATGTTAGAAAGCTTAACCCGGGTAAGAGTAGACTCGATGCCTGTGTTCTTAGAATTTTCAAGGATCTCCCTTGGCATGTTTGATACCTGGACAGAAACAACAGGCAGTTTGTGAGCGACTGACTTCATCAACCCCTTAGAAGGCCCTCTACATGTCCTACGTCTACCTGCATACTACTTGACCCTATGATGTTCATCCATGGATAAACGAAGAAACAAGGGAAAGACCATAGAGAGAAACACAGGTTCAGATGGAACACAATCAGCACCCCCATGGGCATGACCCCCAGAGCCTGGGGCTCAATCGCCATAGGAAGATAGATGTTCAGGTGGAAGATTTTCCTCTAGGCAAGAGATTTCTGCTATGCAATCTTGAAGGGTTGATTTTAGTTGGGAAACACATGTTTTGTGCCATGGGGAGAAACCTAAAACCCCACCACTAGTAACATATTCGAGTTCACTCTCAAGGTCCTGTGCATTCTGCCTGAGGTAGGATAACCTCTGTAGGTAGATCATTGGCACACCCCCATTTTCAGAGGGTTTACAAACGTCAGCCTCAGAGTCAAAAGATGACAACTCAATAAACTCAACGTCAAGCGGGACTTTAAAAGACTATCCAGACGCCATAGGCAAGCTAAGACTCGACGACGTGTGTGCGTGAAGACAACCCTATATCTACAACATGAGTGTAAAGGGTGTAAGATAGGGATTCATGTATACACACCATACATGCCATGAGAACAAAGAACTCTTAAGGAACATGTACATACTAACCTATGGCCCTACCCTCGTGTAAAAGATAAAAGAGACATTCATATCACTGGGGAAGGAAGGTATACCTGGGTGCGTGTATGCAAGTCCACAGATGTACAAGGACAGACTTTTGGGTGTGTGAAGTAGGGTCAAGCGATAGGAAAGAGCGCACCTTTAGAAATGTGAGAACACCTTGTACTCCTACAATGCAAACATGGGACAAGGAAGAATAGGTTAAAAAAATAAAATGGAGATGAATTTAATTAAAAGGGGAAAAAATTACCTCAAGAGTGCTTCTATGGGGGATAGAACCTTGGGGCCCTTGGAAATAGCTTCAATGAGATACCACTAGGCTAAGCAAGTTTTGATATGAAAAAATGAATCCAAGCCTTGAGGTATTTATAAGGAGAGTCAAGACTTCCTAGCCTTTGGATCAAGTCTAGGGTGAATGGTGGAGATCAAAGATATTCACAACCTCGCGATCCGCACTTGGGAATGGTTGGCTATCATTCAATCTTAAGGACACACTTGGATCACCACCAAAGCTAGTTGGATTTTGTGTTTTTTTATAAACTAGAAAGAAACACACCACCAAGGTGTATTTCGTGCATCTTCATTCACTACAGGTTATCACTCAAAAGGCGAGTCTTCCATGCCCCTTCAAAAAAGACGAAGCATGAGCACCATACATATCGCACAAGGAACATATGAGGGAGTCTACAAACACACTTCAAAGTATGCTCATAGACTCAGGGAAAAATGTAAATATGGGAGAATTATCCCTTAAAACATCCTACGCCAAGCCACAAAGTTCCGCATTGCGACGCCCAAGGGCCTCGCCATATGAGGCAGAGCGTACAAGGCAACCTTGACTAATGGGCTCACTACGCGAGTCCATGTGCAAGGCATCATTACTAAGGGCCTTGCTAGATGAGATGCTCGCCAGACTATGCCCTAAGAGTGTCTGCTGGGCTTGCGACCGCATTGGGCAAGATGTAGGAAAGGCCATGTGCCTTACTCGCCTCACAAAAAACTTGGGAAGAAGTCCCCTAATTTTTCAATGTATGTCAAAGGCCCTTTGGCACGCCCCACTGTGTGAGTCCCACGTGATGGGAGGCGCCTCGCTATACGAGGCCGAGTGGGCAAAGGGGGACACCAGGTGACAAGGATCCTCAGTGCAAGGCTAGAGATCTCATTCGCCTTTGCACGAAGCCTACGTGAAGAGAGGCGCCTCGCTATGTGAGGTTGAGTGGGCGAAGGGGGACACCAGGTGCCGAGGCAACGCAAGGCTTAAGACCTTTGTCACCTTGGCGTGAGGCTTGAGTGAAGAGACGCACCTCGCTATGCGAGCTGAGTAGGTGAAGGGGGACACCAGGTGGCAAGGCTCCTCAGCGCAAGGCTTAAGATCTCACTCATCTTTGCGTGAGACTTGGGTGAAGAGAGGCACCTCGCCATGCGAGGCACTGCATGCCAAAATGTTGATTCGCCTTGACGCCAGGACCGCGTACCTAGATGTCGAGATGCGCATCAAACACAAGGGAGGACCTCGCTATGCAAGGCCCGATTCTCTAAACCCCATGTCGTGAGGTCGATACACAGCAGGGCCTCACTATGAAAGGCCTATTTCCCAAAAGTGCGTCAGCGTGGAGGTCGAATAAAGGAAATCCATTCTGCGTTAATGAAGAGCCCATGATGTTCTCCAACACTTAGCAAAATATAAGGAAGCTTGGGGAGAATTTATGTCTTGGAAATGAAAGAAGGGCCATCAGGTACAAGGCACGCACATGAGTATGGGATGTACGACCCTGAGGAGGATAGAGGCATGACTCTGATATCCGTATCTAGCAAGTAGTGGAAGTACGAGAAGTGGTTGCATGACCTGCATGTCTCTAACCACAAACAAACATCAACACCACAATCATCCACTCCACTGCGACCTGTGCCACTACCCTGACAGTGTACCCTGACAGAGCCCATCTATAAATAGGCTTCCACCCCTCTGACTAAGGGGTTGGAAAATTTATTGTATACTCAGGCTATTAAGCAATATAAGAGTTTTTACTCCATTGTTGCTCTGCACTTATTCTTCCTTAAGTCCACTCTAAGTTCTTTCTAAGTTATTTTCTTACCAAGGTTTGGGTTTTCTGACCTAACATCGTAGACGAGTTCTCACCATCAACAATATCATTTTACTGTCATTTTTGCATTATTTTATTATCACAACACCAAGATTTTTTTATCTATAAGCCCTCATTCTCAAAATACTAAATATCATTTTTAATAGATATTGAACAAAATCATATACCGATATTAAGCTAAAACTCAAATCCACATTCTTTAAAATCCATATTAACTCAAAACAAAATACAACATTAAATAATACTAACATGCTTTCTAGGAACAAGATAAAAGCAAGATTCAACAATAACATAAATGACCATTTCCCTAGCTGGAACCCATAAGCAATTGGAACTTCGAATAAATCTTCAAAAACTCATAACAATCATTCTTAGCATGCTTCTAAATAGATATCGCCATCAATTACACCAAGGATTCTCACTATCCAATCATCAATCTCCTAACCAAAACAACAACTCACCAAACATAAACATATATTGACAAAACATCAAGTATTACAAAGCCACAACCAAGAATCAAATCATCGAACAAACATAGATTGAGAGAAAATCTGTTACCTTCATTGGTAGAGTTCAACAACTCAAACATATCTCATCTTTGATACAACCCTAGGGATTTTGAATCTACAACAAGAAAGGAAGACAAAACAACAACAAGAAAACTTAGCAACAAGATGGTGAGGAGATGGATTAAGGGAATCAAACACTAGAGAAATCAAGAACACAAACCTAAATTGGAACCACCCTTATTCATCTTCTCCTTCTCTTCCCCACGAATTCTTTTCCTTTCTCTTCTCTTTTATCTTATTTTCCTTCTCTTCCTCTAGGGTTCGACAGCCACAATTTGGGAGCTCACAAGCTCTCTTCTCTTCTATATATTAACTCTAGTGGTCGACCCCTATGCTAATGAGAGAAAGGGAAATTCCAAATTTTTAATTCCCTTGATTTTTGTATTGAAATCAAAATAGAATAATGGTGAAAAATCAAAGGGATATGTAACCAATCCAAAAATGGAAACTAGAGTTGCCTTCTTTCACTCCCACACGCCTCTCTTCTCTTCTCTCTCTCTCTCTCTCTCTCTAAGCCTATTTAGCTTTAATTAATTTAATTTAAACATTGAATGGGAAAATGAATTCCCTCTCCTTCCCTCTCTTCTCACACCTACTCCCTCTCTCTTTACTCTAGGTTTCTCATTTCTAACATGTACAAAACTCTTCTAGAATAATCCTTCTTCACATCTCTCATTATTTTCCTTATCTTTAAATATTACAAAAATAATTAAATATAGGAGAGAATGAAATACAAGTGTATGGGAAACTAATGCACTCTCACCATGCTTACATGCACACACACAAGTGCAAGGGTGCATTTCTGCTACTCATGCACCTTAATGCATACAATCAAAACTCAAGATATTCACAAAACAAAATAATTAAAATTTAATTCACATAATTTCTGCCAAACAATTTAAAATAATAAAAATAAAATCCTAACACTTAACAATTTTAATTCAAATAAAGCACATATTTTTTTAAATAAAAAAAATTGGTGCGCTACATCTAGGGTTAGTTAGGGGTCGTGGTCGAGGGTCGGGGTCTTGGGTAGGGGTCGGTGTCGAGGTCGGGGTTGGGGTTGAGGGTAGGGATCTTGGGTAAGGCTTGTCTATGAATTTTTTATTTTGTTTATTTTTCTTGGATTGTTATTGGCAAAAGATGTCTCCTCTTTCTTGTTTTAATGTTATTATAAAATACACTTGTTCGAGGAGTTCGAATATTCTAAATCTACATCCATAGTGAAGTAGGTTTTGAGAAATATATTGTGTTGCGGTGATAATGGAAGGTTATGAACTTGTGTGTATTAGTGAAGTAGGTTTTGGGAAATTTTTGTGTGTTGTGGAGATATAAGGAAGAAATTTATTGCGTGTTGTTTGAAATGTTTTTTGTAACTGCTTGCATATGGCTAAGTCATTAGTATAGGGGAAATACTGCCCAATTTTATTTTGTAGATTTATGTATTAATTTATAATATTTAAATTGTTAGGGGTCGTGGGTCGGGAGTCAGGGGTCCTGGGTAGTTGTTGTTGGGAATTGATGGCTTTACACTTTCTTAATCAACAATGCATAATAGCAATATTACAGACCCTAGATGCTAATCGAGAATCTTATTCAAAGTATGAATGCAAATCTTGATCATCAAAGAACCATGGTATGAATGAAAATCTTGAAAACAAAGAATTAAGTGATTAAATGATTGTAAGATGAACTTAATAACATTACATCATCAATACTAACAACATGAACACAATAGAATGACAAAATACAAGATTAGGGTTAGAGAGACACAACCTTTTGTATTGAGAAACTTGAATCTTCAAACTAGGGGAACTTCTAAGGCTTATACATGAATTAACATCGATGTCCAATATGTCTTTTTCAAGCCTTCCCTTTGTTTCATGAAGCTTCACCAAGATAGAATGAGATTTGGGATTGAACAAGCCTTGAACTCATGCAGGTCAAGGAATGCTTGTTGAGTTTCTTGTAGAAACCTTTGGTCTTTGAGAGCTAGACAGAGAGAAAGTGAGAGAGAGAGAGAGAGAGAGAGGTTAGAGAAAGATTGGAGAGAGTGATCAAGTCTTCCAAAACTCTATAAGAATCCTTTTATAGTGTAAGCACCATCATTAGGTCTAACCAATAGGATAAGAGATAATTAACTCATCATTTGGTGCTTATTTTGCATGTTTGTACGGAAATGTTAGGCAATACGTCGTCTGCATGTAGGTGATATGTCACTTACTAGCAAGCGAAGTATCATCTGCTGAGGCTCTTGAGCCCCTTTGCATTTAGGGGATGTAAAGCCTCTTAAGAGGTGACACATCGCCACCCCCATCTGAATTTTGACCCTTCCAATGGTCCTAAAACTATTCAAAATTCTACCAAATTTTTTGGGGATGTTTAGATACCTCATTATATCACTTTAAACCCATAAAAGTCAATTATAGATGCCTACTACACATTCTTATGTTTTTACTTCAATTTAAGTAAAAATCGCTAAGTGTTTTGCATCTCATTGTGTAAACAACTTAACCAATATATTTAACCAATCTCAACATTCCCCCACTTGGTTAAATATCACTACAAGAAAAAAGGGCTTTCACTTTGGTTTTTATGCTGGATTTACTTTGGTTTTCGCTTAAATTCGCAACCACAGTAGTTCGGGGCGAAGTAAAAAGTAGATAAAAATCGAAGTGAAAATAGACTTTCTACTTCGGTTATTATGTAAAAACCGAAGTAGAAAGTGAGGATTCTACTTCGGTTTTTACATAATAACCGAAGTAGAATCCTCACTTTCTACTTCGGGAAAGTGGGGTACACTTCCTTGCTGGGCACTTTATACTTCGGTTATTATGTAAAAACTGAAGTAGAATCCTCACTTTCTACTTTGGTTTTTACATAATAACCAAAGTAGAAAGCCCCCCCCCCCCCCCCCATATTTTTTTTTTTGAATAATTATTTCTGATTATTTTAAAATAGCCCAATTCTATTTTTATTTTTTTTTGCCCTACTTTTTTTTTAAATGGTCTAATTTTTTGAATTTATAGTTATATATATTTTTACAATTGGAATTAGTTATGAATTTTTTTGAATGAAAATATGCTAACTTTCATTAATTATAAATGCCATACATAAGCATAAAAACAAGCACTTAAGTAAGATAGCTAGCCTTAACATTAATACATTTACATAAAACTAAACTTAGAACTAAACGAACTCATAAACAAAATAGGCTTACTAATAAATATATGCCATCAATCAACCTAACCATTCGTGTTGGATTGGAAAGAGGTTTATAATCTCACAATATTCCTTCTTCCCATCAAACTGTAAATTTAATAACAACATTGATAATTTTATAGGTTATCGATACCAAAATAAGTTATAAAAATAAACTTACTCTTTCTTTTAGGGTTTCCATTGCATTTGATGTCCATACAAGATCTCTAATGTACTTCAACACATAAAAACCACATTCATGACTTTGTGGTTGTTTTGAACATGCAACATTGAATATCTTTGTAGGGTTGTCGAGTAATTCATTGGAAGAAGCTTTATAATATGCACTATATAAAAAGAAAAACTACAAAAGTTATTAAAATGTAGTAACATGTAATAGTTGTTGCGTATTAAGAAATATTTTTAAAATTTTAAAACTTACCTCATTATCATTGAATCAATTTCTTCAGGACGTTTGTGTGCTTTTAGTGGATCCAAGAACATGATTTTTCCTTTTGGCATAGCAATCACCAACATCTGATGTTCCCTAAAATAATAAGCATGTTAAATAAAATGATTAAATTTTTAATATGAATAAATCATAAGAAAATTTTATAGTATTTCTTACCATGTGTTCCAAGGTATAAAGTATAGTTGACCAACTCTATTCATGGTCATCAATCGATTTTCCAAGTCAATTGTTGATCGTTCTACATCTTTAGCATTATTAATGCTAAGATGCTCAGTGTCAAAAAACTTGTAAAAGACACGCTGATTTGGAAATAAGGACTCCCAAATGCATCTGCAAAAATATTTCTTAAGTGTTAAATATTTTTGAAAATTTTCGACAGAGTTTCCCCTATAAATAGGACTACCCAAACCTGTAAACATACAATTTACTATGAAAATATGGAACAGATCACAGAGCAATACTCATAACCATTCTAAATTTCATATCATTCCAAAGAATTAGTTTAATGAATACCTTTGTCCAAATATCATTGTTGAGCCTCCAACCATATGAAAAGTAGCAACCTGTGCTACATCCTCTGAAGTTATAAAGATTGACTCACGATTCATGAATGATGGGTCTATTGGAATTGAGACTACTTTGTTTATTCCCTTAACTCTGCAAAATTCTCTCACCATAAACTGAAGGCTAACAAGGATGTGATTCATGATTTGATCGCCAAATGGTTGGCCTGCTATCGGAGTGTTTTCTGGATTGACGTGAGATCCAGCTAATGATAGATGTGGGCTGGACGTAGAATTTGTTGGAGATGTGCCCTGAAAGCATATGTAGTAGACATTGTTTTTATGAAATAAATAAATAAATTGAATTTGTTATGCATATATTTTATGGACTATATTATTCTATGATAATATTATGTAAATATCAGGAAAATTCCTAAGTTCATGAATGTAATATCAAACACGTATTAGTACGAGAGGATTGTGTTTGAGATAAATGAACTTGAATAGTTCGCAGTAAAATAAAGTTATGGGATCTTTAGATTTATTACTACAAGTACGGTCCACTAGTATTATGAATACATGTGATCTAGATCCGGATCACTAGTGTGGTAGGACACTTTAGTGGAGGTGCTTTATATATTAGAGAATATATAGAACTGGACCAGATATGTTTATTAATACTTAGTTAAATACCGTTTCGAAGTATTAATTAAATGTATCAACTGATGATCATATACAAATTGATCTTAATCCTGAAGTTACTATGAACTCCTGTTTATATTATATGAGTTCTTTGATTCACTTGTTAGGGTCTGTCAGAATGATCAGGCTAGAAACTTTTGTTTTGGGAACTCATTAATATAGATGGCTGGGGACATAGTATACAGATATGGAATCTATACCTTCTCGCAAGAGATTGAATGATGGTTCTCTTAAGGGTTGACTTTTGGGACTGAAAGGTTATTGAGCTCAAATTCATAATTTAGTTATGAATTAACCTTCACTAGTAGAGTCAATGGTACTTAAGGAAACAAGACATAATTAAAAGGGTAAAACGGTAATTTTATTCCCGATTAATTATGAACCATTATTAGAGGGTCAAGTTGTATGCAATGATTAAATCAATGGACGCTTTATGATTATAAAGTACTCAGTAAATGAAATGTCTATAATTACAAGAGTTCAATCTCATATTTATAGTGGAATAATCATGAGATTAATAAATTAAGATTATTTAATTAAAGAGTTTAATTAATAATCTCAAATTTATTGGAGCTTGGAATTATAGGTCCATAGGTCCCCATAGCGGCTCTATCAACAATATTCAAGGTAAGAGTTGATATGAAGGGAAAATAGTTTAAAGACATATTTAAGAAGAAATTTGTTCTTCGGGCCAAATATACAATTATATGATAATAGTGATTAATTAATTAATTACAAATTAGTTGTAGTTAACAAAATTAATTAATATTTAATTATTATATAATTTTCGAAACTATATTAAATAATTAAATTAAATTTCGAAATTTAATTAAATAATTAATTAATTGTAATTTTCGAAATTATGATTAATTAAATATTTATTTTCGAAAATTTTGGGTTTAATTAATTAGTAGAATTAATTAAATATCTTTATTTGAGTGGGAGAAAATAATCTGATAAGTTCAAATTGGATTTGAATTTAAAAGATTGATATTTATTCAAATAATTAATTATATTTGATAATTAATTAAAAAGATAGTTAATTTGAATTCAAATTTGAATTAGCTATCAGGTTGTTAGATCTTATCTGACAAAGAAATTTGAATAAATAATTAAATAAAATTTGAAAACCCAATATCCCTAGAAATTAGGAAGCTACACGTTCACACACAGTCCATAGACTGTGTGTGGCGTGTAGGGCATGGTATTTTTCAGGGATGGGATTTTCAATTTTATTTATTTAATTAATTAATTAATGGATAATTCAAAAATTGGTTTTTGGATTTTTTTCATTAATGGAATAATTAATTAATTAAAAATTAAATTGTAAAATGGTTACAGATTTAATTTTTAAATTTTGAATTTTTTCTGTTAAGTATGACTGATCAGAAAATTATTCAGATAAGATAAGTGAAGAGAGTGAGACTACTCTGACAATTTCGCTCTGTGAAAATAGAACGATAGTTTTCTCTCCCTGAAAATAAAGAACCCATTCTCAGGCCTATTCTCTTGATCTCATGTGTTGAGTACACCAAGTAGAATCACAAATAAACTATCCTTCATTCTCTAAGTGCCCACACATTTCTTGAGGTGTAGAGAACGCTTTGGAAGATCTTGGTGTGAGTACTTGGAGCGGCTTGGATATGAAGATCGTTCTAAATACGAGAAGATAGCAAGGACACTTGATAGGCTTCAAGAGGTATGATTTCTATCACTATCTTGCTTATGATTAATGTATGTATATTAATGGATCCTCATATTTAAAGGTAGTTTAAATATGTTACAAAATTTTTGTTGTACACTGGGCCAACCACACCACATTTCCGCTGCGTATTAGGAAACTCATTCCTAACAGAATTATGGTTCGTCTTATCCTTGGATGGGCTTGTTGACATAGGAGTTCTCTTTTTTAGAGGACCCTGCACAACATCAAGTAAAATGAATATTAATATAATAATGGACCAACAAATATTTTAATAGGTAACAAATTAAAGAATTGTTTTATACCTGATCAGTCATAATTAATTATTTTGGCCAAGGAATGAATATGTCATAGTTATCCCGAACATAGCGTATCTCCCCAACAAAATATGGGATTTCCGCATCCTCTTGTAACATTTTGGTGACTCGCACCCTCGCGTATTTGTCTGTCAGTTGAACACCATGAATAGTCAGTGGACCCACCCCATCAATGATAACACCCTCTGCCACCACATTATGAATATTATCTGAACAAAGTAAGACATCAGTTGTAAATTGTGGAGGCATGTCATCCTGCATCCACGGTGTGTGATATTCTTCATCATCCTGCTCGTCATCGTTGTCCTGTTCTTCCATATCATCTATCCCACCTTCTTGTTTAGCTCTTTCCTTCTCCAATGCTTTAATTTCTGCTCTGAGCCTCGCAATTTCTGCATCTTTCTTACTAACAACATCAGCCATTTCTTTTGCTATTTTTGGTTTTCTTCCAAAGACAGGAAGAAATCTTCGCAAATGACCTACAATAATCAACCCAATTATTTAAAAACTAAAATATTGAAGAATAAAGTTAAATGCAACAAATAAAGAACAATATCATACCCAACTGCTCTAACATGGCCTGGGTGCTCAGGTGTCCCAAAAGCTTGCGTTAATATGTCATTCCGACCCTTTGCAATGATTTCTCCACTACTAACTTTTTCTTTCAGCTCATTCTATGAAACAAACCAGTGATTGACTATATTAGTAACTTATAAGAACTTTATCATTCTTACATTACTTTAAAACATTTACAATTCTTGCTTCAATTTGTTTGTCCAAATCTGTGACAAGAACCTTCTTCTTTTCTCGTGCTCTTATCCAAACTTGGTACTGTTCTACATCTTCCACACCTAGTTCATTTTTCTACAACATACAACAATTAATTAAAGTTGGTGAGTGCAATATTCTTCATAACAGGCTGACAGTTGTTAAATAGTGATGTGAATTACTTACCAAGTCCTCTCTAACATTGGCAAGCCCTCTACAAGATGTGCGATGCCTCGAAGTATATTTGAGAGCTCTTTCACGTTGTGCTTCCTACAAAGCCTACATAAAATAAGTAAAGGTAAGTTTTTAAGCAATTATTAATACTTCAAAACTAATAGATCATATACGTAATAGTACCATATACTCAAGAGATAAACGGTGGCTAACATAGGTCCTCCAATCTTCTAGGTCAAGTTCTGGATATTTCTTAGGAAGGAATTGGAGTTCATGTATCAGACCCGCTTTTTCCAAAGGGTAGATGTAGTCACTAGTGATGTTGGTCTTAAAATCTCTCATCATTATTCCCACACATTTAATTAATTCTGGTTTCCAACTTTCTAGAATGTTAAAGCCACCCTGAAATAGAAAGAAAATGATTAATGAAATACAAAGTAATTCATGAAAATGATCAATTTATTAAAATAATTAAAAAAAATTCTTACATATACATCCTCCCATATTTTATTCTTGAATTCTTGTGGGACTTGTCTCCAATCCTTATAATTGAGAGAGATTGTTCTCCTAGTTTTAACTCCAAGGTACGATTGCATCTCGCCATATGCTTTCCCTATAGGTTGACCTTTATCATTAAACTTAATATTTCTCCTTATTCCCTTAGATTTTTTATTATTTATATTGTTCTTCTTTGTTGGGTCTCGCCTATTTGGTGTATTCTCCTCTTCATAATTTGTCATCTACACATAAACAAGAATTAACGTTACAATTATGACATAAATAAATACATATTTAACAAAAAAATTAATACATTACTTATTGGACACATTTTCTTTTCTTTTTTCTTCTCTTGGTTGATTCATAATCTACCCATATTCCATCTCTAATATCATTTCTAATGTATTCCCAATCATCATCTTCTTCATTGAAATCATGGATTTGCTCAACTTGCTCATGTATTGGTTGTCCAACAATAAAATTATCATGAAACAAATCATCATTTTCTTCGTCATTTTCATCTTCTATAAACTGCCTCTCCGGGGTTCGTAAAACAACTGACCATTTATCATCAGCAGGATCAGTTATGTAAAACACTTGTTTTGCTTGGGTAGCCATGATGAAAGGATCATTCTTGTGACCTTTCTTACTTAAATCAACCAAAGTGAATACAAGTTCATCAATTCTAACCCCAACATTGTTTTCCACCCAAGAACACCTGAGAAGGGGAATTTGAAATAAGGAATAATCAAGCTCACATATTTCTTCAACAACCCCATAATATGTCATAGTACCAGCTACTGGATTATTATCTTTTGCACTAGCGAAATGCATTGCTTCTGCAACAATACTTACTCCACTATTTTGAACCATTCAAGCACCATCTCTTGACTTTGTGTGAAATCTTTTTCCTTCAACAATGTAAGCATGGTGCTTTATTACATGAACACTTGCTCCAAATGGTATGCGATTTAACTCTGTAGACCCTCCATGGTTTTCTTCTCCCAAATTTGCTAGAATAGTATTTTTCAACCATCAACTAAATGTTTTATGATGCTCATCTATAATCCATTTCTGTTTATTTCTAACCTTGTTTGGAATCATTGATTGTAATAACTCCATGTGCTCACTGCAAATACAAAGTACAACATTAAAATTTCAATTATACATAAAAATGAGCATAATGTTTATTAAATTTATAATTTACGTTAAATATGGTTGAACCTCGGGATTGTTTTCCAACACAACAAAATGAGCTTGATCTAATTTTTCACAAGATATGGTCACTACTTTTCCTTTCCCTCGTAATCCTCTATCAACTCCATCCGAGTTATTTCGTGGTTTGCTAATTCTGATTGTGTCGACTCCAACCATGTACTCTGAACAAAATTCCACAGCTTCTTCTGCTAAATGACACTTAATCATACAAGCTTCAGGACGATGGTGATTACGTACATATCCTTTCAACACCTTCATATTCCTTTCAAATGGATACATCCATCTCACCCAAACTGGCCCACACAACTTAGCTTCTCTTACTAAATGGACCATCAAATGTATCATGGTGTCAAAAAAAGATGGTGGAAAATATTTTTCAAGCTTGCATAAAGTTTCAACTATTTCATCATGCAATGCATTCAACTTCTTCATTTCCAATTATTTCCCGCATAATTGATTAAAGAAGATGCACACACTTGTCACACGATCTCGAACTCTTTTTGGTAAAACTGATCGAATGGAAATTAGAAGTAATTGTTGCATTAATATATGACAATCATGTGATTTCATTCCAATTAACTTCAAATCTTACATAGACACCAAGTTTCGAACATTCGATGAATAACCATCAGGCACTTTCATCTTTGCCAATGATTTACATACGGCTTGCTTCTCTTCTTTAGACAATGTAAAACAAGCAGGAGGCAAATATGTATGTTTACCTTTTTCTTCAGGTGCCAAGCGATGTCTTAGCCCCAAGCATATGTATCCTACCAATTATTTTCATTAGTCCTACAAAAGTAAAGTAGTAAAAGATCTGTTAATATTTAAATGAATCAATGGCAAACAAATAAAAAGGTACACAAATATTACTATAAAGAAGACACTGAGTTGTGGCATAGAACATTAAATGGAAAAAATTATTTAAATGAACTCAATCTATTTTCAAATGGAGAACTATTATACCGTAACTACATAATGAGAGGAGTTCAAATATTTTTTATCTTATTTTCATTGACTAGCCCTATATCCCTAGATCCTCTCGAACATCGAATCAATGAAAAATTATAGATACAAAATCCTACAACTCCCAATCTCAAAATCAAAAACCTCGTAACAATAGTAAAATAAATAAAAGAATAAAAAATTTCCAATAATAACCCTAAGATCAACATTTCTCATCTTTAATATTTCAACATTCAAACCATGGATATAGAACCTATATAATCAACATTGTAAGCAGTCAAATTCGCTAAAAAGGCATGATCTTAAGATAATCAATATAAAACAGACCAGAACTTTCACCAATTTCACATAAATGATTCTAGCCCTAAGATATTTTATCTTCTACAAGATAAAAAGATAAACAAGAAAAATGAAGAAAAAAAATGGAAATAACACAATTTATGCAAATCTAGGATTGAATCCAGAAATACTAGTCATAGATCTTAAGCTTTAGAAATAAGTACCTGCAACTACATTAATGTTAAGTCAGTTGTCTTCGCCATCTCTACAATTTACAGAATATAAAAACAAGAAGTGAGATAGATTTTTGAAGATGAAAATACATTTCTGCAAACAAATGAGGCTATTAATTGGGTATTTCAAAGCCTGCTAGGGCTTTGCTAATGTCCAACCCAAAAAAATTATAAATCAAATATAGAACATATATCTTACAAATAGCGGTGGGAAGGGCTTTTCCGAGAAGAGTGAAGGACTGAGGAAAGGAAGTGATAACTGAGAGAGGGGTCGAGGAGAGAGAGTGGCGAGATAGAGTCATGGCAGAGACAAAGGGAAAGGAAGAGAGAAAGGGGAACTGAAGAGGCTGAAGGGTGGAGAGGGGAAAGTATTTTTAATCAGGGTATCGTACCTTTAAAAGATGTAAGCAGAGGAGAAAACGAGTTGTGGTAAGTTGAAGAACTTGAGATAGTCGGCATGACGTACAGCCTGCGATACTGTCGTTGTGTGCTCCGGAAGCTCGTACTGACGTTGTGAGGTAGAGATAGATGAGACAAGACGAGAGTGAGAGAGGATAAGTGTGTGAGAGAGAGTGAATGGAGGAGAATAAGCTTTAAAACATAGTGTAAGAAAGAGAGGCAGAGAGGCATCAATGGAAGCTGAGAGAAATTGTTTGGGTATCTTAGGCTTAGGGATTAAATTTTGGCAAAGATAAATTAGACCCAAATTTTTTTCATTTGGCACCTAGGTATATTTCATATGGCACAAAAAAATTGCTTTCATGTTTTTTTTAATCATCTATTAATAACACTTTTAAATATGTGTCATTTTTTACTGTAATATATACTAAAAATTGTTGTAGTGACCATCACCATAGGGTTTCAAAATTCAGAGGTATTAATCTCTTATCTTTTGCTCTTCACAATTTCTTTCTTTCCTTCGTGATGTTCTTCATGTTTTGGGAGTTTTAGTGGATTCTCGAAAATTTAAGGCTCTAGGATGCTTAGATAGGTTTATTGTTAGTAGAATTATGTTGGATTATTGATTTGGACCTTGATTTTCTGTTGGGATCTTGAGTTTGTGTTGAATTTTCAGTTTTGGGCAAAATTAAGTGTAGAACCCCTAAGACCATTTCCAATGTAAGATGTAAATTTTATGCCAAATTTAGCACAAAAAATGAGTTAATGCTATATTTGGCCCAATATTTGCAATTGTGCTCCAATGCACAAGATGCAAATTAACACAAAAAATCAATAATTCATTTAATATTTATTGAGAATATACAAAAGTTATTATTTTTTATTAAACCAAATTGTGTACTCCTAGAAATTTATCATTAAAATAAATTAAAAGAAAAAAAAATGTATGGTTGGTCATTAATTGTCAACAACTAAATTATAATAATTATTGGTAATATGGTAAGTAAAAAAGTAGCATTTATTGATGTGCCAAATTTGGCTCATACTATATTTTGTGACAATTTTGGCATACTTTTTGGAGCACCATTGTAGTCATATTTTTTGTAACATGCGTTAAATATAGCATTGCACCAGCATTTTGGAACTCCATTGGATATGCTCTAAGATTTTGCAATTTATGGTTTTAATGATCATTTTGATGTTTAATTGGTCCCTATGTGATGTTTATAGGGTTGTATATTTGTTTTGAGGTCGAATTTATGCTTGGAACTAGTTGGAAACAAGTTTGGATAGAAATGGGTTGAGTTCGTAATTATGAAAAAATGCAGAACTAGATCTATAACTTGAGTCGGTTGACCAGCCTAGGGTACCCGGCTCACCGGCCTGCGTGCTAGGCTGGTGCGACCATTTTTGGTCAACTAGTTGATCGGCCTAGGGTAGGTGGTCGACCGACCAGTGTACACATTGTAACAGTCCTGGATTAGTAGGGCGTTACACTTACTAACCTCTTCCTGGGAGGTTTTGTAAATGGATCCGCCTAGTTCCCACTTGTCTTTAAATATGAGATTGATATGATTCCATCTTGAATCAATTGTCTCACATATTAATGTCTTAGAATTATATGTCTAGACTTCCCATTATACATGTCATTATAGGCTCTAGATAATGTGGCTTGACTATTACAATGTATCAAAATCATCGATACCTCATCCACAAAAATTGGGTTATCCAACATATGATCCCTAAGCCATTTGACCTCTTTGCCACTTGCTGCTAGAGCTATAAACTCGACCTCCATCGTTAAGTGTGAAATACATGTTTGTTTCTTGGAACCCCAAGAAATCCCTTCTCCTCCGAGCATAAACACCCAACCACTTGTGGAGATATTATCTCATATGCTTGATATCAAACTTGCATCATAATATCCTTCAAGGATTGTAATAAGCCATTGGTGTGATATTTCCTTTGAAATACCCACTTGCACCCAATTGATTTTGAACCTTGTGGAAGTTCTACCAATTCCCATGTGTGGTTTGACATAATTTAATCCATATCATAATTTATTGCCTCCTTCCAAAAATAAGTTTCTATCGAAGACATAGCTTCTTGGAATGCATCCAAGGTGATCAAACAAACTCTGTGGCGAGTATATAGTGGTCGGAGATGATAACTAGGGCCAGAACCCTCTGCCTTGTTGGGTTTTATGCCCTTATAAAACAATATTTCTTATGTAACACATTATTACACTACTACAAAAAAGGGCAATTGTGTCAGTCAACGCAGTTGACTGACGCTGTTGACCAAAAATTAGCATTTGTGACAGTTAGGCACTGCCACAAATGATGGGGCAATTGCGTCATAACATACACTAACGCTGTTTAATGGGGCCATTTGCGTCAGTTCCCCATTGACGCAAACGGGCCGTTAACAGCGTCAGTGGGGCACTGACGGTAACAGCCTGTTTGCGTCAGTGGGGCACTGACGCAAACGCCTAAGTGAAACGCGCGTTTCACTATGGAGCGTTTGCGTCAGTGCCCCACTGACGCAAACGGCCCGAATAACCTAAATAAACCCTCATCGTCCCGTGTACAGACCTATTTACCTAATGTTCAGAAACGAAAATGCTTGAAAAACCAGAGAAACCAGCGGCGCCTCCTTCCACATTTGCTCACCTAGGTACGTTTTTATCAAAAAAAATTCAATTTTAATGTAAAAATAGTGATTTATATATGTTTATGTAACTTATATATAGTTTTTTTTGAATTTTTTGTATAGATTTTGTATTTTTGAAGATTGTAGTTTGAAAACCCATAAACTTTTTTGGTTTTTTGGGGTTTTCTACGTCAAGAACCCACATTGCTCAATTACCACAAGTAAGTGCAATTTTATTATTTTTTGTGATTTAAATTTAATTTTTGTGATTTTTTTTATAAATTGACATAATTTCGGATTTTTTAATTTTTGGATAGTTTTATATTAATGATTATGTAATTATTTTAGGTTTAAACTTTGCATTTTAATATTTGATTTTTTAGAATTTTTTTATTATAATTTATTTTATTTTTATTAACTTTTTTTAAAATTTAATTTAATTTCGAATTTACTTATCTAAATGAGTGTATATATATATATATTAAGGGATATATTTTGTATAACTTTCATTTTATTAATTGTTTAGTTTGATTATTATTATTAAATTTTTGTTTATATTTTGTTAAATTTTTAAATTTTGGGTTTAATTGGTTAAATATGTATATATTAAAATTGTTTGTTTTTTCAAGTTATATTTTATTATTGATTTAGTTAGGATATTTATAGTCAATTTTTCTTTATGTGATTTGTTAACTTTTTTTAAAAAAAAAACTTTATTTCGGGTTTAAGTATATAAATGAGTACATATAACAAATTATTTGTTTTCTTTAAGCACGTTATTGTTTATTTAGTTACAATATAGCTTTAATATATTTTTCTTTATATTTTGTTAACTTTTTTATTATTTTTTTGTTTATTGTTATATTTTAGTAGGTATTTTGTTGACAACTTTGTTGGTGAGATCAAGCTTTTGGAGGATTTTATATTAGAGGTAATATTTTAAACCTTAATGTATAATTAAGATATTGAACTTAGTAGAATGTACGAATTATAAAATAGTGGAGATAGGATCTGAGACTGTGTGTTGCGGTGATATAAGGTTGTAATTGTGCATGTTTGATTGATTACTTGATTTGTTGTATTTATGTGATGAATATAGGTTTATTTAAATTTTGGGAAATATGATAGAAATAAGATAAATGCTGCCCAATTTTTTGTAAGATTTAGTAATTTGAGCAAGTTAGTGAGGAAATTTTAGTTTAAGTAGGTTTAATACTTAGAAATTTAGAACACCCAAGAGTACATATATTAACTTTGATATCTGAATTACTTTTATAGTTTTGATCACAAATGTTAACTCTAGATAAATGTTTAAAAAAAATTATACTGTTGTTTTTATGTTTCTGCTGCTGTTTTTTTGTTTCTGGTGCTGATTTTTTTTTTATCAAAATAGGCCAAAGAAATTGGCATAAATATTTGCAATTTCCCTGGTTAATACTTTATGTGACAGTGCCCAACTGACGCAAAAAATACACATTTTTAACATTTGTGACAGTGCCCCACTGACGCAAACCAGAGTGTCATTTGCGTCAGTGGGGCACTGCCACAAATGCCAGTTTGTGGCAGTGCCCCACTGACGCAAATGACACTCTGGTTTGCATCATGGGCAATTGCGTCACATATCAAACTGACGCAAAAAATTAATTGTGGCAGTTATAAACTGACGGCCTTTTTTGTTGTAGTGTTATTATCAATAAAAGATGTAGAAATCATATTGTTTATTCAATCGCATTGTTCACTTGCTTTATTACATGTTTATTCAATTAATACAAACATTCATAAAAGCTCGAACATATGGATAATTGCAATTATAGTGACTAGGTCACAGTGGATTATAGTTGTAATTATATGTTCAAAAGAACGAGTCCTAAGATTAGATCAGTGCATTGGAATTCTATTGATTAGGAAATCTATGATATGATCTACTTACACATTTGGGGTGTGATGTCTTGTCCAAGGCATTGACCAAGTAGATATGATCGGATGTATTTGGTTACATCAAATTAGGACCAATATTGATTATTGATTGATAAATAAGTATCGTTGTTATCGAATCTAATCAATGTCACAACATTGACCATAGGTTAAATCAATATTAATTCTGAGTGATAATATTATGCTAATTATATTACTTAAATCTTTTGACTTGTTTGTTACCAACTTACCCTACGGTCTAGCCCATACTTACATCTTGGAGATTTAGTAGTGTAATTGAGTGGGAGTATTATTCATAGATATGAAATCTATAACTTTGTATGAGAAGTTAAAAGATGATTTCCTTAATTGCTTTGTTCAAAAGGTTAAATGATTGAGATCTCATTTCTATGATTAAGTTCATAGAAATATCATTTATAAGGAACTTAGTTGGAGTTAAGGATAAAATAAGGACGAGGAGTAAAACAGTAATTTTCACCTAGCTCGTTAGTAAGTCGTTGATAGATGAATGACTAACTGTAATGGTTATAACAATGGACAACGTATTTATGGGTTTGGAAAATATGTTCTATGAATTCAAGAGTTCAATTCCGAGTCTATAGTCGAGTCACGAGGAATTAATAAGGTAGTGAAATTATTCGTAAATAAATTCAGAGTAACTTATTGAAGCTTGATTTCATGGATCCATGGTCCCCACATCACCTTTGAGTAAATCATCTAGAATGTCTCAATTAATTGATTTAATTATCAATTAGGGTTTTTTTAAGTTGGCTAGGTTAATTTTGGAAAATTTACAGAGATATGAGATTTAGAGAATAAAATGATATCTTTGGGTAAGTTTATTAAAATTGATAAATTGGTGTCATTATAAATAAATAATATTAAATCAAATGTCAAATTATAATTTGTTCATTTGAATAAGGATTTAATTAATTAATTTTAAAAAATTAAAATAAATAAATAATTTTGAATTTAGGCCCAATTGGGATTTAAATTCAAAATAAAGGTATTGGGCCCAAGTCCATTTGTGGGAGCCCAATGCTTTTATCTTTTTGTTTATTAATTTAAATTTAAATAAAGTCCATTAACTTGCCTATATAAGGAATATGATATGTAGGGTTTTCATACGTCAGTCTCAGTTGATTCATTGGGTAAGTCAAAACCTAGACACTCTAATCCTTTTTTAGCCACTATCTCTTCTTCTCTTCTAGATCTATATCTCATGTGTTGAGAACCAGCCCACACTAGTTCTAGGTTGATCAAAGGCTTGGTGAGGAAGGTTGTGTTGCTGATCTAGTTCAATCTCTTGGCAATACTCTGATACAGAAAGGAATCAAGGGTGAGAGAGAATGAAGGAAGGAGTTGTTCCAGTTCTGTGTATTTGTAAGTTTCTACATCTTTGTGTTTATATTAATTTATGAATCTGATGTTCATATGTATGTCATGTTATTCTATGTTTCTATTATGTGTTCGGAAAAATAATAGGAAGCATGCATCTAGATTTAAATTCCAAGATCCTACAATTGGCCTCAGAGCCAGGTTACCTAGATCTAGATGTTTTTGAATGCATGATTATATTTGTTTGTTGACATGTTTAATTTTAAAAGTATAATTGGATGGTACATGAAATTTGATATGAATGTTTTGAATGTTTATGTGTCATATTGCTAATTTAAGTTGTCATATTTTTCATGCATTTTGACATCTTAATTGGTGCTTGGTAAAATGCTCATTGAAACATTGCACAATTTTTTTTTTCTTTTGTAGTTGGCGGCTGCCAAATTTATGTTTGATTGATATGATATATACATATACATATATAAACCCTAGTTAGGGTTTACGTAAGCAAAAAAAAAAATTGATAACTTTAACTTTTTTTGTTTTATACGGCAGCCCCAAATTAAATATATATATCTTAAAACTTTGAATTATACGACTGAGATTAAAATATATATATTTTTTTTAAAAATAATTGTATATATGTTTATATATATATATATAATATTTTAAAAAAAAATTAACCGTATATATGTATATATAATATAAAAGTTAGTTAAGATTTTTTTTTTTGTGCTAAAGAAATATCTAAGTATCCAATTTTAAAATAATTGAGATATTTTCTTTAATGACAATTAAATTAATTTTATGTTTGATTATTTATATGGTAAGTTTTCGATTGGGAAAAAATTTATGGTAATTAATTAATTTTGATAACTCAATTAATTCTTTTAGATATTGATTGATTTATTTATTTTAGCAATTAATTTATTAATTTTGGTAATAAATGTAATGATGCATAAAGTTGTGTAACATGTCATATAGGTTTTCATGTTAGCAATCCAATTAATAAGAAAATTAAATATCTAGCATCATTATTAAGTTATTTTTACATTTGGATTTTAAATATAAGTATAATGATGGCCCATTTTTGTTTTGAAAAATGTGGAAAAACTCAAATAAAACTTTCATAAAATGTTAGGTTTTATTTGGGCCCAATTGAACATGTAAAGCTTAAATTCCTCTCTTCCTCTCTTGTGGGTAGTTCCACTTGTGAATGCTCACTTGCTTTGCATTACTAGATTGGGCTTAATCAATTGAATAACAATTAATAAAACGAAGCTTCAAATTCCTATCTTTTTTGGCTTTGTTTGGAAGTCAGGGAGCCTTAATAAGATGGGTCCAACATACTGAACCCAGCTCTCCTCCATACTAGCTCAAAAATTTAAGGGTCATTGGACTTAATTGTATTAGGTTATTCATTTTAGTTGGGCTTAATAATTGATTGAAAACAAATTAATTCTAATTTTTGGATTAATTTTCAATAGGTATTTTTAGATATTATGGGAAAATTATAAACCATGTTTTATTGATTATTTGAATAATTTGGCAAACCCAAGTTGGTAATTTTTAAAAGAATAAAATACTAAATCGAGAAAAATTAATTAATGAGATTTTCAAATTTTTAATTCGATCTCCACCATTGATTTAACGAGGTTAGGGTTTAGTGGGGCCTAATGGCACTTTGATTTCGTCTCCCTATGAAAGGTGTTCACTACTCTTAACATGGTTGAATTTCTTAGGATAGATGGCTATAGATGTACATTCTAAAGACTCATCCCTACGATGATTATAGGAATTAAGTCTATGATAATCAAAACTGTGGGTCAAACTCATAAAGTAAAAAATAATTTGTCTTCGTTACTTTGATCAAATGGATAGGTTATTAATAAAAGTCTAGGACGTTTTATTAATTGAGTTGTTTCTCTATTTGACTAAGTGAATATTTGTGACTTTCGCCTACCGGGACACATAGGTTCATGGCTAATTGAAAAACCTAAGAAATAGAAAGATAAGTTTTTAGTATTTACTTTTCTTTAAACATTGTTTATATGTTATGTTATTTGTAAAACTTGTATGAATGAATGTTTGTCGAAAAATGCATTGATTTCTACTTTATTGATAATTGTAGCTCTATTGCCTCCAACCCCACTATCTCTCTTTTATCCAAGGAGTTGTTAACCAGCGAGAACTTCATGAAATGGAAGTCTAATATCAACATAGTGTTGATCGACGACAACTCAAAATTCGTGATGACTGAAACTGAACCTGACTTTCTCGGAGAGAATGCCTCGAAGGCTGTGAGGGAGAAGTATGATTGCTGGACTGCTGCCAACAACAAGGCCTACATGCTCGCTAGCATGTCAGAAACACTTAAGGACTAATATGGAGAATGTTGAAACTGCTTACGACATTATGGAGCAACTCCAAGAAATGTTAGGGCACAAGTTAGCGCAAGCTAGTTTCGAGGCTACCAAAAAGTATGTGAACTGTAGGATGGCACCTAGCCAACATGTTCGTGATCATTTTATTAAGATGATGAACTACTTCCAAGAAGTTGAGCTGCATCGAGCAACAATAGAAGAGAAGAATCAAGTTGGAATCATTCTTAACAGCCTTGCACCTAGTTTCCTTGCATTCACCATGAACTATTTTCTTAACAGTTAGACTATGGAATGACTCAATTATTGAATGAGCTCCAGATGTATGAAGGAATAAATGGTGGACCGAGTAAAGGACCTGAGAAGATGGCTGCTACTACTAGGGGTGCTCAGGGTGAGGCTAACCTAGCCTCTTCCTTGAAGAGCAAGAAGAGAAAGGCAAGGAAGGACAAAAAGAAGGCTAAGAAGCAAGCAGATGGAAAGCCACAGGCAACTGAAAAGCCTACTGGAGCAAAGCCAACTAGCAAGAAGGCTAAAGGACAATGTTTCCACTGCAAGGAGGAGGGGCATTGGAAGTGTAATTGCCCCACCCTCAAGGAAACTGAAACCCAAGGTAATAATAATTTAATAGTCTTGGATGCATGTGTTTTAGAGGATAATTCTTCTGTTTGGATAGTTGATTCAGGACCCACTAATCATGTGTGTATTTCTTTACAACTACTTAGCAACTGGAAAGTGGTGAAGGAGGGCGAGTTAAAGCTTAGAGTTGGAAATGGTGAATTCGTGGAGGTCAAAGCAAAAGGACAAGCCCATTTAAATTTTGGAAATAAATTTATGTTGTTGGATGATTTTTATTTTATTCCAAACTTTAGTAAGAATTTAGTTTCAGTTTCTTTATTACATCAACAATGATTTTTTGTTACTTTCACAAGTTTTAATATATCTATTTCATTTAATGGATGTGAATTGTGTGTTGGATGTATGGAAAGTGGCTTGTATATTTTGCAACCTAATGAATCACTCATGCTTAACAATGAATTGTTTAAGGTAGCTAATCCTAGGACCGCCAAACGATAGAAGACCGATAATATTCACATGATATACCTTTGACATCTTTGCCTTGGTCATATTAACTATGATAGGATTAAAAGACTTACAAAGGTTGGGTCTTTGAAGGAACTCACAATGGGTGACTTACTTATCTGTGAATCTTGTCTGGAAGGTAAAATGACCAAACGTCTATTCTCTGCAAAAGGAGAAAGGGCCAAAGTACCTCTAGGGCTCGTTCATAATGACGTCTGTCGACTGATTAAAGTTCAAGTGAGAGGTGGTAATGAATATTTCATCACTTTCATTGACGATTATTCTCGATATTCATGTCTTTACCTAATGCAAAGGAAATCTGAAACTTTTGACAAGTTTAAAGAATTCTTAGCAATGGCCCAAAACCAGTTAGGTAAAACTTTAAAGATCTTGAGATCTAATAGGGGTGGAGAATATTTGGATAATCAGTTCCAAGATCATCTTACAGGGTGTAGGATTCTGTCTCAACTCACTACCCTAGGGACTCCGCAGCAAAATGTTGTTGCTGAGCATCGGAATCGAACATTGTTAAAAATGGTTAGGTCAATGATTAGTTATTCAACTCTATCACCATCTTTCTGGGGTTATGCCATTCATACCGCTAACAACATTTTAAATGTTGTACCGTCTAAGGCTATCTCTAAAGCGCCTCTAGAATTATGGAATGGACGTGAACTTAGTCTATGCCATTATAGAATTTAGGGGTGTCCTGCTCATGTCCTGAGGAAAAAGGAAGCAAAGCTAGAATCATGAACTGAGGTTTGCTTGTTTGTAGGCTTTCCTAAGGGTACTCGGGGTGGTCTGTTTTATAGTCCAGTTGGCAAGAAAGTGTTTGTTTCCACAAACGCTATTTTTCTAGAAAATGACTACATGAAAAAATTCAAACCTCAGAGCAAAATACTTTTGGAAGAAATGCAATTAGGAAGAAATGTTCAACCCATACCAATGCCAATTAACAAGAATATGGAAGAAGAACAGACAACTGGTCCAAGTCATACAGTTACGGTACCTCATAGTAGTGGGAGGGTTTCTCGTAACTAGAAACGCTACGGGATGGATGGTGAAACCAATATGGTAGTAACCGACACTTGTGAGGATGATCCATTGTCCTTTAAACAGGAAATGGTTAGTTCTGAAAAGGATTTGTGGCTCAAAGCCATGAACCAAGAAATGGAGTCCATGTACTCCAATTCCATCTGGGATCTTGTAGAAGCGTCGATGGACTTTAGGCCCATTGGATGCAAGTGGATCTACAAGAAGAAAAGAGGAGCTAATTGAAAGGTTGATACATATAAGGATCGACTTGTGGCAAAGGGTTATACCCAAAGAGAGGGAGTTGACTATGAGGAAACTCTCTCTCCAATGGCCATGTTAAAATCCATTCGCATACTCTTATACATAGTTGCTGCTCTTGATTATAAAATTTGACAAATGGATGTCAAGACAATATTTCTAAATGGTTTTCTTAATGAGACCATTTATATGGATCAACCGGAAGGATTTGTAGTAGTTGGACAGGAAAAGAATGTCTGAAAACTCAATAGGTCCATTTATGGTCTTAAACAAGTTTCGTGCTCCTAGAAAAGGTTTAATGAAATAATTAAGACCTATGGTTTTAAGCAGAATGTCGATGAACCTTGTGTTTACCAACTAAGGGAAAATGACGTGAAAGTGTTCTTGGTACTTTATGTAGATGATATTTTGCTCATTGGCAACAATGTCAAGAAATTATCAGACATAAAGAACTGGCTTGGGACCAAATTTCAAATGAAAGAATTGGGTGAAGCTAGTTACATTCTCTGTATCCATATCATTCAGGACAGGAAGAATAAGATATTGGCGCTATCTCAAGCAGCGTACATAGATAAGGTACTTGAACATTTCTCTATGACAAACTCGAAGAAGGGACTGCTACCATCCCGACATGGAGTTCATCTTTCTAAGAAGCAGTCTCCACAGACTCCTCAAGAGGAAGAAGAGATGAAACAGATTCCCTATGCATCCGCAGTTGGAAGTCTTATGGATGCTATGTTATGCACTAGACTGGACATCTGCCATGCAGTGGGAGTTGTAAGCAGGTACCAGTCAAATCTTGGTAGACAACATTGGGCAGCAGTTAAGCACATACTGAAGTATCTACAAAGAACAAAGGATTATATCCTAGTCTATTTGGGTGGTGCACTAGACCCGATAAGCTACACTGATTCTGATTTTCAGACAAATGTCGATGACAGGAAGTCTACTTCTGTAATGGTATTTACTCTTGGGGGTGGAGCTCTGATTTGGAGAATCGTTAAGCAGTCTGACATTTCAAATTCCACCATGGAGGCTGAGAACATAGCTTCATCTGAAGTGGCTAAGGAAATAGTCTGGCTGAAGAAGTTCTACACAGATATCGGTGTTATTCCAAGAATGGATAAACCACTCATATTGTACTGTGACAATAATGGTGCTATAGAGAATTCGAAAGAACCTCGAAGTCATAAAAGAGCAAAGCATATAGAGAGGAAATACCACATCATTAGGGAATATGTGTCCAGGGGTGACGTCAAGGTGATGAAGATAGCGTCGGAAGACAATCTGGCTGATCCTTTTACCAAGACTTTGGGTGAGAGTGTTTTTCGTGAAGCATGTGGAGGGAATGGGTATGAGAAACATGTCTCATTTGTTTCAAAAGGGCAAGTGGGAGTTTGTTGGGTTTTATGCCCTTAATAAAACCATATTTCTTATGTAACACGTTATTATTATCAATAAAAGAAGTAGAAATCATATTGTTGATTCAATCGTATTGTTCGCTTGTTTTATTACATGTTTATTCAATTAATACAAACATTCATAAAATCTCAAACATATCGATAGTTACAATTATAGTGACTAGGTCACAATGGATTATAGTTGTAATTATATGTTCAAAAGAATGAGTCCCAAGATTAGATCAGTGCATTGGATTTTCACTGATTAGGAAATCTACGATATGATCTACTTACACATTCGGGGTGTGATGTCTTGCCCAAGGCATTGACCAAGTAGATATGAACAGATGTATTTGGTTACATCGGACTAGAACCGATATTGATTATTGATTGATAAATAAGTATCGTTGTTATCGAATCTAATCAATGTCACAACATTGACCATAGGTTAAGTTGATCTTAATTGTGAGTGATAATATTCAGGTAATTATACTATTTAAATCTTTTGACTTGTTCGTTATGAACTTACCCTATGGTCTAGCCCATACTTACATCTTGGAGATTTAGTAGTGTAATTGAGTGGGAGTATTATGCATAGATATGGAATCTATAACTTCTGTATGAGAAGTGAAAATATGATTTCATTAATTACTTTGTTCAAAAGGTTAAATGATTGAGATCTCAATTCTATGATTAAGTTCACAAAAATATCATTTATAAGGAACTTAGTGGGAGTTAAGGATAAAATACTGATGACAGGTAAAACAGTAATTTGCACCCAGCTCGTTAGTAAGTCATTCGATAGAGGAATGACTAATTATAATGGTTATAACAATGGACAACGTATTTATGGTTTGGAAAATACATTCTATGAATTCAAGAGTTCAATTTCGAGTCTATAGTCAAGTCACGAGGAATTAATAAGGTAGTGAAATTATTCGTAAAGAAATTCACAGTAACTTATTGGAGCTTGATTTCATGGATCCATGGTCCCCACATCACCTTTGAGTAAATCATCTAGAATGTCTCAATTAATTGATTTAATTATCAATTAGGGTTTTTTTTAAGTTGGCTAGGTCAATTTTGGAAAATTTACAGAGATATGAGATTTAGAGAATAAAATGATATCTTTGGGTAAATTTATTAAAATTGATAAATTGGTGTCATTATAAATAAATAATATTAAATAAAATGTCAAATTATAATTTGTTCATTTGAATAAGGATTTAATTAATTAATTTTAAAAAATTAAAATAAATAAATAATTTTGAATTTAGGCCCAATTGGGATTTAAATTCAAAATAAAGGTATTGGGCCCAAGTCCATTTGTGGGAGCCCAATGCTTTTATCTTTTTGTTTATTAATTTAAATTTAAATAAAGTCCATTAACTTGCCTATATAAGGAATATGATATTTAGGGTTTTCATACGTCAGTCTCAGTTGATTCATTGGGTAAGTCAAAACCTAGACACTAATCCTTTCTTAACAACTATCTCTTCTTCTCTTCTAGATCCATATCTCATGTGTTGAGAACCAGCCCACACTAGTTCCAGGTTGATTAAAGGCTTGGTGAGGAAAACTGTGTTGCTGATCTAGTTCAATCTCTTGATAATACTTACAGAAAGGAATAAAGATTTAGAGATTTAGAGAGATTGAAGGAAAGAGTTGTTCCAGTTTCGCTGCGTGTTTGTAAGTTTCTACATCTTTGTGTTTATATTAATATACAAATATGATGTTCATATATATGTCATGTTATTCTATGTTTCTATTATGTTTTTGGAAAAATAATAGGAAGCATGCATCTAGATTTAATAGCCAAGTTCCTACACGCCTACCCCTCGTGATTGCCAATAGGTGCTTGCTAATATGCAAGCCACGCTACATAGATAGGAACATGAGATTCGGTTATTGAGACAGCTGGTTTCGCCAGGGAACGCTGCACCAATTGTGCCACCTACTGTAGTACTAGTTTTGACGCAACCAGAGATCGATAATAGATGGGAACCATTATATGAGAGGTTCATAAAGCAACACCCTCCTACCTTTGAGGGAGGGTCACATCCACTGAGATTTGAACAGTGGATGAGCATGATTACCTCCATCCTCGAATTTATGGAGGTATGAAATGACAGGGTGGCTTGTGCTAGATATATGTTACGAGACGACGCCCGTATCTGGTTGCAAGTTGTGTCCCAAACCCGAAATGTCGTTATTATGAGTTGGGATGAGTTTCGGGACTTGTTCAATGAGAAGTACTATAACGCACAGTTCAAACAGTGAAGGTGGATGGGCTCACTAGTTTTGTTCAGAGCAACATGAATGTGACTTAGTATGCCCTAAAGCTCGATAGGTTGGCCATGTTTGCTTCTGACTTGGTGCCAACCGATGCAGCCAAGAGAGAATGATTTGTTCAGGGATTAAACCCCATGATAGCAAAGGATGTTAGAATCACTTCAGTACCCGGGGTTACTACATATGCTCAGGAAGTTGAGAAGGCCCTTACTATTGAGGGCGCAAAGGACAAGATTTGGCGTGAGAGCGCCGATAGGCACGATTCCCGGAGGGTGGTACTTCCATTTACTAGGAATGATAGGCGGATAGCCTAGTGATCAAAAGAGGGAGGTTGCAGATACGTCTAGTACCCCTAGTTCAAACAAGAGGTTCTGAGGTACTCACAGTGGTCATCTAGGCGGGAGTGAGATCAGGAGAAATTATCCAGAGTGCGCTAGGTGCAGGAGGCATCATTCGGGAGAATGCCGCGCTAAGGTCTGCTTCCTTTATTGGGTGGCGGGACATCTCAAGAAACATTGCTTGTGACAGCCTGGTTCCAGCTTGAGTGTTCACGCTGAAGCAGTCAGAGACTAAGCTAGTCCCTCGGTATTGATAGGTCAGATTTCTAGCGGTGGCCCTTCTTATATTGTAATGATTGAATCTGGTGCTACGCATTCATTTGTGTTCAGTAGGGTGATAGACAAACTTTGTAGACCTTGTGAATTGTATGCTTTGGGGTTTGGGACTGTATTGCCTACTAGGGAATTTGTAGTTCTTAGGAAATGGATTATATCCTTGTTAGGATTAATGCCCTAAAAGTATGTAAAGACATTTTATTGATTTAAATAAAAGTACAATTTTAATATATTTGAATATTATAATTATTGTTTGAATTAATTATATAATAACATCAAGAAAATTCTATATTCATTCATGAGAATATGATCTTGTATTAGTATGAGAGAATTAATATCAAATATAATGAATAAAATAGTCAGTAACATATTAAAGTAAAGAATCTTTAATGAATGGTTACTAGTGCAGTTTACTAAACATATGGAATGCAAGTGATCTAGATTCAGTTTACTGATGTGGATAGACATCTTAGTAAAGGTATTGTATATAGAGATTATATATGACAGGATCGATATGAATTAATTATCTTTATAAACTTACCGTTTTCCATAAATATTTAATTCTTATCAAAATAGATGGCAATTTGTAGATTAATCTAAATCTTGAGTAGTCATAGACTCCTATTTGTGCTTAATGGATCTTTTGATTCACTCGTTAAGGTTTCTTAGTATAATGAGGCTAATGAGTTTTGTTTTTGAGATTCAATACCATGAATGGCTAAAAACATGATTTACAATAATGGAATCCATGCTTTCCTAACAGATCGAATATTGGTTCCCTAAAGGGTTAATTCTGGAACTGAGTAGTTATAGAGCTCAAATCTATAATTTGATTATAGATTAATTATTGTCTAGTTAATTAATGGTACTTAAGGATCAAGAGGTAATTAGAAGGGTAAAATGATAATTTTAACCAACTCTAATTAACGAACCAATAAATGGAGGATGAGTCTCATACCACTCCTTACTCGTTGCACCTAGGCACCACGAAGATGTATCAAGATCTGAAATTTTTGTATTGGTGGCCAGGGATGAAGAAAGAAGTGGTTGAGAATGTGGCCAAGTGTCTAACTTGTCAGCAAGTGAAAGTTGAACACTAGAGGCAAGCAAGATTGTTACAACCTTTGGGTATCCTTGAGTGGAAGTGGGAAGACATCACTATATATTTTCTAGTTGGATTACCTAGAACGGTGGGAAAGCACGATTCAGTATGGATGATTGTAGATAGATATACCAAGTCAGGTCACTTTTTTCCTGTGAAGAGAAACTATACTGTGGATTAGTACGCTCAATTGTATGCGAGGGAGATTGTGTTGTCTCCATGGGGCTCTGAAGTCTATAATTTCGGATCAGGATCCCACTTTCACTTCTAAGATTTGGGGAGGCCTACAGAAAGCTATGGGTACACAACTGAAGTTTGGTACAGCTTATCATCCTCATATAAATGGGCAGTTTAAGAGGAAGATTCATATATTAGAGGATATGCTACATGCATGTGCCCTATGTATTGGATTTTGGAGGATCCTGGAGTAGGTATCTTCCTTTGATTGAGTTTTCCTACAATTACAGGTATAAATCGACGATTAGGGTAGCCCCGTATGAGATATTGTATGGTAGGAAGTGCAAATTACCCATACATTGGGATGAAATGGGTGAAAGAAAGTATCTGGGACCTGAGGCAATTCAGAGGACTAGTGAGGCCATTGAGAAGATTAGAGCTCGGATGCTTGTTTCGCATGGTAGACAAAAAAGTTACGCTAATCCCAAGCGTAGGAATGTGGAGTTCCAAATCGGAGACTATGTTTTCCTCCGAGTTTCTCCAATGAAGGGAGCAAAAGCTTTGGGAAAAAAAAGGCAAGCAAACCCTAGGTTTGTTTGACCTTTTGAGATCCTGGAAAGGATTGGGCAAGTAGCTTATAGACTGGCTATGCCTCTAGCTCTGTCGGGAGTTCATGACGTGTTTCATGTATCGATGCTTCAGAAATATGTGTCAGAAACAACACAAGTGCTGAGTTACGATAATCTGGAGTTAGGTCAGGACTTGTCCTATGAGGAGAGGCCAGTATAGATTTTGGATAGAAGGGATAAATTCTTGAGGAACAAGACTATCACCTTGGTGAAAGTGTTGTGGAGGAGCAGTAAAGCAGACGAAGCGGCTTAGGAACTAGAGTCGGATATGCGGGATCAGTATCTCAAGTTGTTTAGGTAAATTTTGAGGACGAAATTTCTTTTAGGAGGGGATAATTGTAACGTCCCAAAACACCTAATGAGGTTTAGTACTTTGGTCAGCGTTTCAGGGAGACACGTGGGATAATTATGTGTGAATTATATAAGTTACATTATTATATGACTGTATATGCATGATTATGTGTATTTATTGTGTTTAAATACTCGCTTTTGTTAAATAGGGGTATTTTTGTAATTTTGACTAGTTGATGGTATATTTGTGATTTTATGTGTTATGTGCTTGAGACCACATTATGAATATATTTGCGATATTCGACATGAGTGGATCCTTTCGAGCGTATTAGCATAAAAGTCACAACAAGGATAAATGTCTAGCTCGGATCGAACCAAGGGGTATTTTGGGAATTTTAATATTTTGGGGTTTATTGGTGATGAGTGCATGTTTTATGCACTCAAATATTGATTTTGATCCTTAGAATGGTTTTTTTCCCTTAATTTTTGTGTAGATTTGATGAGCTTCCTTTAAGTTTGTAGGAATTGAGCTTTTAGGTGTTTTGAACATTATTTTGGGTGTTCAGGTCAGAGAAGGATGCAAGAAGTCGCTAAAATTCAAGAAAAATTCAAACTTGGAAATTTCCAGGCGACGTGTCACCTAACATATGGCGATGCATCGCCTGGTATAGGCGATGCGTCACTTGGGTATAGGTGACACATCGCCTATTGCGCCACAAAAATAGGAAAACATGTTTTTTCACACATTTTTCACTTGAATTCAAAAGTAAGATGGAAAATGAGGTTTCTAGAGACTAGGGCATGCTACAACACATATATAAAGGAAAAGAAACACATTTGGTGTAACGCCCTGGTTACCCCAGAACAGTTACGGTGAACCGGAAATTTGACCCGCTACCCGAGTCCTTTGGTTAAAAACGTGATCTAAGTGTTATTATCAGGTTAAGGTAGAAAACCAGTAAAAAGGAAAGGGTACATTTCATTAAGTAAATAAACTGCTCATGAGCCTTTCAAAATGTTTACAAGTGGTTTGTACTACAAAAGAGTCACTACAGTTCCAAATTTACAAACTCCGCCGACCTAAGCGGCAAAAATAGGGTAAACCCCTAGTCCCTCTGAGAACTCCTTGACCGTGGCGGTCAAGCGGCCCTGTATGTACATCACACCGCCCAAGCTCCCCACTCAAGGCTGGCCCAGCTTTTCCTTTCCTTTACCTGCACCACATAGCACCCATGAGCCAAGGCCCAGCAAGAAAACATAATAGAACATGATATAATATCAACAACGATCATAGTAACCATTCAGGACTATCAGTCCAACAAATAGGTGACAATAGCCAATAGTCACAATAACGAGCGTCGCTCCCCTTAGCCATGTGACGATAGGGTCACCAGGGTTTAACGGTTAAGTGATTCTTTCATATGTTCGATCAGGACAGGTGCATGGTGATTAGTCACCAACATAACCTTCCTCACGACTCTAGAGTCGAAGCTATGGACAACGTCCCTTAGCCACGTGACAAACGGTCACCGGGGTCATATATCTTGGCTATAGTCTTCTGGTCGTAGACCAGGCAAGCACTTATAAGTTCTTCGACCTTAGGGTCGGTCCCGCATTAATGCCATAGAGTCATTCAATGCGTAATCGTCGACTTTAGAGTCGGTCCCTGACTAGTCAGTGTCTTAAACAGGTAATTAGCATTCATTAACATTTAATATGAAATCCACATTCATATATCTCAACCAACATGCCTCAATATCAAACCATGCATGTCATATACCTGTACAGGGTGCAACTGTAACCATACACTGTTTTCTTACCTCAAGTTCGAGTGAGAAGTATGATAAAGACGACCCCTGAGAACGATCGGTCTTTTAGTTCCTTAGCGGTTACCTAATCACAACCAATTATAACCTCCATTAATGAGAATCCACAATAATAGAGTCTTAACCCAAGTACCACCCTCGAGACCTCGAAACATGCCCACACGGTGAGTAGAATCGATCCCGGGCCTTAAGGATTGAAACCCCAAGTCAAAAACCCTTAAAAACACTCAAAACGGGGTTTGGAAGGAACAGGGTAGCGCTACAGCGCTCAACCCCTAGCGCCACAGCGCTATACTCAGAAACTCCCAAGCACCAAAAAGCCTCCTGAGGAGCGCTATAGCGCCCTAGGGTGGGCGCTGTAGCGCTACCTCCAGCCCAATACCTCCCTGAACCGACCTTCTTCATCTCCTTCGTTTCTAACTCGATTCCCAAGCTTCCAAAGCCTATTCTTGATGCCAAATGGACCCAAAAACCATCCCAACATACCCCAAACATCACAAGCATGGGAACCCTAGCCAAAACTCCCAACAAAACCCATGAATTCACCCTAAACATTTCAGCTGCAAAACAAAACCAAAACAGAGCAAACCAGAGAAACTATGGTTAGAAACTTACCCAAAGCTTGGCTTATGATGGCCTTCAATAGTGGAACACACTCCCAAACTTCCAAGGCTTGCTTCCCAAGCTAGAATCCTCAAAGTTGGCTCAAAAACCACAAAGAATAGTAAGAAAAAGGAGGTACGGGAGAACTCTAAAACATACTCTGTTTTCCATCACCTTTTCCAGCTAAATAAGGTTATATCTATCCTAGGGGTGAAATGTCCATTTTACCCCTAGGTCATTTAATACTTTCTAAAGGCTCCTAAGGGCATTTTTGGTACTTTCCTCCTAACTCGTTAATCATAATTAACGCTCTCCAATTCCCGTTATTCTCGAAAATCATAAACACCAATAATTCACATCCCGTTACCCTTTATTTCCCGGTAATGCTCTAATCATCAAAATCACCCCGAGACTCAACCCAAGTCCCGACACTTAATCCCATTGTGACTAAACCGCTAATCAATAATCTACGATCGTCTCATGTCGAACAGCTCGAACAAACCCACATCATAATGTGGTCTCAACATATATCACCGACATGCATACAATTAACATTATACTATAATATAATTCTCATAAATATGCATAAACACATTTAATAGCGTAATTAAGCAATTATGGCCCTCCTGGCCTACAAATCCAGCCGCTAAACCACAATAGGGAATCCGGGGCATTACATTTGGAAGGAGAGAGACTCATTGGAGAAGGATCTAAGAAGTGAATCAAGCAATATCAAAGGAGTTCTTTAGTGTTCTTTGTTTTTCTTCTTTATTTATTTGTTCTTTTCGAATAATTACAATATATTTGGGATTATAAACTACATCATGTATGGCTAATTTTCTTATTTTGTTAGGGTGCAGATGGATCTCTTGACATGATTTTATTTCTATGATTCAATGCAAAGTCTATTTTTGTCCAATATTGTTCTTGTGTTCTACTTTGAATCATTGTTGCTTTAATTGTGACTTTCATATTGTTCTTTATAGTATATGAATTATAATTAGGGTTGTATTTATATTGTGAAAAATATTACTTAAGAAGGGAACATTCAAACAATCTGGCAGCGGGTAGAACAACTTAGGTTGTGTGAGATCGAGAGATAGGTCTTTTTCTTTTTCTGGGAAACCTATTTTACTCGGGTCATGGATGGATTGGATCTTGGTGGTCTGTGTCTGGGTCGGCTAGGAGGAGTTGGTCTGGGATAACTAGTCGATGGAATTGGTTGTTTTGGAATATGAGATATAGGCAAGATAGGTTGCTCGGTGTCTATGAACATCAAAGTTAGGAGGTCTTCGTCTATTGGCCTATCACCTCCTCAAGGATCGTGCATGAATATCTGAGAAGAAGAAAGGGAAGTGAGAATTTACGACCAATAAAATAAGGACTAAGAAAAATAAATACTGCTCGTGGAAAAGAATTCAGTCTTTAACCGACCAGTAATAAATATGTGAGCAGGAATGTAACATATCAAAAAGAAAGAATGAAAAAAATTTCAAGAAAACTTTTCGTCTTCGTTACAGGCGAGAAAAACCTAGATTTTTTCCGAAACCTAAAAATTGAATTTTAATTTTTACTTCGATTTTGAACCTAAAACCATTTACGATACCATGATAAAGCCTACCTAATGTCTTTACATGCTTAAATACTATCTAAAACACTCTTTTAAACCCAGAATCATACACAATTTTTTGCCTAAAATTCAGGTATTCTCAAGAACTTCAAGATAGCAGTTAAAAAAACGAAGAATCATGGTAAAAATGCAAAACAATTACCAAACAATAGAAGGAAGTTGGTCGAAGACTTACTTAAAGTGAAGATTGCTGAATAAATCGGGTAGAAATTGCTTGGAAATGCCTGGAAAATCATCTAGGATTGCTTGGGAGAGTGCTTGAAGAAACTTTGAACGTTCTTGAAGAGAGAGAATGTTAAGATGAAAAGTGGAAAAGGAAGTGAATGACTATATATATACTCGAGTAGGGTAAGTGAAAAACCATGATCGAAAAGGGGATTTTCGAAGCATGGGGAAGAGTGAAGCTACCAATTTTTCTTTTCGAATCCATAAAATCATGATTATTTACATTTTTCAAGGCAATAAAAGTACAGCTGGAGTGATAGGTTAGACATTACTGATCGGATCATTTTATTTGATATTGATCACATCATAATAAACTTGGGGGCCAAATGTTTCCCTAAAAATTAGCGTGATGACGTGGCACAAGAATGGAACACATGGAAGGCATATGATAGATAATTAATGAAGGATTGATCGGCCCTCGACCAGATAGAAAAATAGGATTTTTTGTTCATGATAAGTTTATAAGCCAGATGGAGCAACTCATACAGTAAGCTAATCGCTTGATACGATCAGAGCTGCTCGAGGGAATGCGACAAAAGCTAAAAATCAGTTAAAACTGAGATATTTATGTTATGATCGGTTACTTTTTATTATTTGATTCATGTTTGTTACACAAATTATGTGAGGCCCATGGCCCATCAATATACATGCTTGAGCCTCTAAATAGAGGACTCAATGATTCATTATTTTTTACGTTGTAATTCTGTATTTGAGAGAATTCATTAGATTTAGGTGTTGTTATACACGTTCTTGTATCCTCTCCTTTACCTTGTGAAACTCAGTTGATTCAATTCATCCGATCGCAAGTTTTGGGAACTTTACATAAATAATAGTACTAAGTGGACGTAGGTTATTACCGACAGTCGGGGCCGAACCACTATAAATTTGTGTGTCGTTTATTATCATCGAGCTCAGTTCTTTGTTTCTTATCGTTTATTTGACCCAGTATCGTTGGCCAATTCGTGGGTCAACAATATTATTCATCAAATAATTATTCAACTCTGAACTCCACTAATAACTTTCTATACTTGTTAACAACACAAAACTTTTGTTTGCACTGTTTATCATAATCTTTTAGTTATAATTAATTTATTAAGTGCTACATAAACACATAAATTCTTTCACACACCAAAATTAAATTAAAAACAATTAACAAAAATTTTAGCTAAACTAAATTTTACCAAATTGTTAATTGCAATGTACCAAATTAAACACCAATATTGACAAAATTTAGGATATTCAACACGCTAAACACTAAACTAACAAACACCAATATAAATATTAACATTAACAAATACAAATTTAGTTTTTTTTTTCTCTCACTTAAGAATAGAAATGTGAATATTTTTTCTTTAACTAAATTAAACTAATTGAAACAATGACCCAAACATTGAATTTCAATTTCTATGTAACCAATTTATCAATAAACAGACAAATATATATATGCATATACATGATCATAAAAACACATACCAATTAATATAGGGAACCAAAAGAAAGGGCCCCAAAAAGTACACCAATTTGTTTTCTCCTAAATAGATAACAAAGTTAGTAAAAAAAATTACACACATGTAAATGTTATGATTGGTTCAATACATGATGAAATTAGTTAGGCATGAAGAGGTGCAAAAACCATAACATTTTCACTAAAGTCAACATGTGAGAGTTAACTTTCGATAGGCATTTATAAATCATATTTTCAGGTCCAAAGTATTTCTTTGGAGTATATAAGAGTACACAAAAAGTTTGGGAGCATTTGGGGATGTTTTGTGTCAATTTTTGGAGTGTCAAGTTAGAGTGATCGTCGTTGTGTCGCCTCTATGATGCAACGCGCCGCCCGGGCCGTTCGTACTAGATGGTACAATGACTTTTTTGCTCCAAAATTAAAATTAAAATGTTCTAATCTCATTGGTTGAGTCTAATGAGAGTTCCTATACTATATAAAGGGGTCATTTGAGTTAATTGGTGAATTGATCACTCACCTCTCTCTCTCTCTAGCTATCAAGATTAGTAGCTTTCTTCAAGATCTTTATCAAGAAAGCTTAACTTGCATGAAGATTCAAGGCTTGTGAATCCCAATCTCATTCTATTGTAGTAGCTTCAAGAAATCTATAGGAGGAGGCTAGGAATAGAGATTTTTGGACAACAAATCTTCATTTGTGTCAAGCCTGAGTTACATTTTGTGGTTTACATAAAATCATAGACTTGTGATTTTATGTAGCAAGGTTCTTCAACAACAAAGGTCAATTCTACCACTTGTTTATTTGTGTTATGTTCTTTGTAATTTTCTTCCATTAGAGTTTAGATTAATATTGTTTATTACTTTGAGTTGTGACATAAAAATGTAAGGCTATAGCCTCAAATCCACAACAATCAAAAAGCACTATCTCTAAACCTAAGTTTTGTATCAATGTTTGTCTATCTATAAGGTTTTTATACTAACCAAAGTTATGGAAGAAAGCTCATCAATCTCAGCCCTCAAGTTCATGTCTTAAGATCTAGTGAAACTAGATAGATTTGATGGCTCAAACTTTGTAAGATGGCAAGACAAGATCAAGTTCCTCCTCAGAACATTGAAGGTGCACTACATCCTTGACAAAGATTTGAGGACTTTGGAGGCTCCAAAGGATGATGATACTTATGAAGTGATCAAGGAAAGGAAGAAAAGGGAAGAGGATGAGCTTAAAGCTCTATTAGATTAAGGGTAGAGGCCACATTCTCAATGCTCCATCAGATCATCTCTATGATCTCCACACAAATACTTCGTCAGCAAAGGAGATTTGGGAAGCTCTTGAGAAGAAGTACAAAACCGAAGAAGAAGATACCAATAAATTCCTCATTACTCAATACATGGAATTTAAGTTATTTGATGCTAAACCTTTACTCCCCCAAGTACATGAGCTACAAGTTATTGTGAATAAGTTATCTACCCTAAAGATAACATTGTCAGAATCCTTCATTGTGGGTAGGATCATAGCCAAGTTCCCTCCATCTTGGTAGGGATATAGAAAGAAGATTCTGCATAATAATGAAGAGATATCTTTTGAGGAGATTCTAAAGCACCTAAGGATTGAAAAGGAGTCTCGTTCTAAAGACAAATGTATGGATGAGTCCAATGTTGGGACCTTCAAGGCTAACGTCATAGAGAAGAGCTTTCAATCCAAGGGAAAGACCCACAAGAGACCCCAATCTAAGAAGGAATCATATCTATCCCCTAATAAGAATGAAGGGCAATCAAGGGTGTGAGAGGCCCTTGTTTTGTATGTGGCAAGAGTGGTCACATGGCTAGAGAATGCAAGTTCTGAAATTCCAACAACAATGAATCCAAGGTCAACATAACTAAAGAGGAGTTTGTTTTTGCCTTGAGTGAGGTGAATGCCATCCAAGGCTAAGTGCAAGAATTGTGGTATGATACTTGTGTCACCATTCATGTAACTTATGATAGAATGGTCTTCAAAACCTTTGAAGAGTCTAAGCCATGAGATCCAAATGGCTAATGAGCATAGATTCAAAGTGTTGGGCAAGGGAAATGTTGATCTCTACTTCACATCCAGAAAGATGGTTCTTTTGACCAATGTGTTGTATGTTCCAGATAAGAGTAGGAATCTTTTGAGTGGGCACTTGTTGAGCAAACCGAGCATCAAGTTTGTGTTTGAGTCTGGCAACTAATCTTGTCCAAGGGAAACTACGTTGTGGGGGAAGGGTATGTATATTATGGGATGATAAAATTGTGTACCAAAGACTCTTGTTTTGATAGTAATGCATGCACATCTTTCTCTTATATGCTTGACTTTGATTCTATTAATTTGTGGCATAATAGATTGGCTCATATAGGATATAGTACAATTAAAAGAGTTATCAAATGTGAATTAATTGTATGCAATGATGTTGAACATGATAAATGTAAGTTATGTATTAAATCTAAGATGGTAAAGAAATGTTTTCCAAGTGTTGGAAGAGAAACTAATGATTTATGTGAATTGAATGGAATAATTACTAGGGGTGGATATAGATACTTTATTATCTTTATTGATGATTGTTCTATATTCACATATGTATACTTGCTTAAGAATAATGATGAGGCCTTTAGCATGTTTAAAATCTATAAAGTCGAAGTTGAAATCAATTGGAAAAGAAAATAAAAGTAATTAGAAGTGATAGGGGCAGTGATAACTCTTGAAGTGATAACTCTACTCTTGAATAAAGAGTTTTTTTTTTTTTAAGCTTGTAAAGGTAGATTTAGGAAGAGTGATGTGTGTTTATTGTTGTAAATTTTTGTTAATTTCTTTTCCTTTTTGTGTTGTTAGTAAATTGTTGTGTCTTTGTAGTTTTTAAGAGCTGAAAGTTTGAAAATAATGAGTTTATACATGAATTATATAAGGAGAAATAGGAGAAGCAAATTGGTTTCTAAGTTGTCTTTTTGTGCTTAAATTTCAAGTTTTGTTGTGGCAGGGAAAATTTTGCTGAAGCATTTCCATCAGGATCCAAATGGAGATTTTTAGATGTGAAGGAGATCCACTTGGAACCTCATTAATTGAGCTGGCAAAGAATGCTGAGGTGGTGAAATCAGATGCATTATTCAGTGTTTTGGAGAAATTTGTAAGAGATGAAAGGAGAGAGTCATGTGTGAGAGGAGGAGGGGCATTTTTATACTTGAAAAAAAAAAAAGAGGGTTTGTACCCTAGTTGAAGGAAAAAGAAAAGACAGCCACCATAGAGTACAATCTATCATTTTTAGAGAGAAAAACACTTAGTACATAGGAAAATCGGCAGTACAAAGAAGGAAAAGAGGAAAGAAGAGGAGGATAAGAGAAGGACACTCAATACATCATCATTTTGGCTTGTTTCTTCTCCTATGTTTGTTCATCTTTTCCTATTATTCTCTAGTATTTTGTTGTTTAGCTACTCATGGACAGATTTGGATTTGTATTTTGGTTTCTTAACTAAGCCATGAACTAGATCTTTTGAGGCTTGAATTATTATTGAACTCTATGTCTTAGTTTTCAATTTCTAGCACTTTATTTTAGCAAAAATACTCATTGTTCATTCAAGTGTGCTTAATGATTAACTCTTATTGTTGTTTGGCCATCAATGGCAAGATGTTGAGTTATATTTGTGCTAGAAATTTTGAATATAATGGATGAACTTGAATGACACAAGTAGATAATCTTGTTAGGTTATGTTTAGTGAATAGCATATGAATGTGTTATTTGCCTTGTGTAACATTTGTGAATTGATACTTAAATTTACATTCTTAAATCTGATTTGGCATAGGAATGTGTTTAATTAGGTGAAAGAATTGATACCATAGGATTTGGGAAAGTTCTATGAACATATTTTGAATTCTTGTTAACTCTGGGAATTTTGCTAAAATATTGTTGCTCCAAACGTTACAGGTTACTTGACATAGAGTAATTTAATAGTTCAAGCCCATTTCACTAATTTGATTTTCTCTCACTTTTAGATTGGCATCTTAGTTATTTTAACCAATTTTAATTGGTCACAATTAGTTTTAGCTTATAAGATTCAACCCACTTTAATTTTTGTCACTATTGAAATTGTTTAGTAATTAATTTGTGCATTTAGTTTTAATTTGCAATCCATGTGGAGATGAAATTGAATACTTATCACTTTATTACTTGTTTTGTGACTGTGTACATGTTGCTTAAAATCAAATACGCAAGTATACACAGTCATTAAACAAGTTATATAGTGAAAATAGAGTGTCGAACCCACAACAACTATTTACTAAGTACCAAAAATTAACTATTGTTGAAGATAAGAACTCGTCAACGATGTTAGGTCAAAAAACTAAAAGATTTGTAAGAAAATAACTTAGAAGGAACTTAGACAGAACTTGAAGAAGAAAAATGTAGAACAACAATGGAGCAGGAACTCGTATATTGCTTAATAGCCTAAGTATACAATGAATTTTCCAACCCCTTTGTTGGACGGGTGAAGATATATTTATAGTTGAGCTCTAATGGCTCCTAATACATTGTGGTCTCAAGGGACAAGATTGTACATAGTTACATTGTCAGGGTAGTGCCACAGGACATAGTGGTGCAGAAGGTTGTGGTGTCGGCCCTGGTACATGGTTAGAGGTGTGCAGGTAGTGCCTCCACTCTTTGTACTAATTCGTACCACCATTACATGTGTGCTACAGATGTTAGAGTCACCCCTCTATCCTCCATATGGTCGTACATCCTGTACTCATACGCGTACCTTGTACCTGATGGTTGTTCTCACATGTCCAAGATACTCCTTTGCTCCAAGTTTCGTTATATTTAGCTAAGTGTTGAATGACTTATGAATTCTTCAGCGAGGTAGCATGGGTCTCCTTGATGCATAAAGGGGTGTCAGGCCTTGCACAACCAAACCCTTACGCATAATGGTATCTTCTGCACTCGGCATGAGTCTCGTAGCTCCTCGGCGCCATCTAGTCACAGGTGCCTTGTGCACCTGGCCTCGCTATGTGAGGCCCTCAATGAAGGGCACCTTGCATCTAGGCGCGAGGCCCATAGTCCCTCGATGGCATCTAGGCATGGGTGCCTTGCACACTCAGCCTTGCATAGCGAGGCCCTTAATGAAGGGCACCTTGCATCTCGACACAAGGCTCATAGTCCCTCAGCGGCATCCAGGTGCAGGTGCCTTGCGCACCTGGCCTTTATAGTGAGGCCCTCAATGAAAGGTACCTTGCATCTCGGCGCAAGGCCCATAGTCCCTGGGCGGCATCTAAGCGCGGGTGCCTTGCATACCTAGCCTCGCATAGAGAGTGTATCGCCTTACTTCCTTAGAGTCGTTGCTAAGTGAGTTCAAAACGTGAAATTAACTCGCTGATCGATGTTTTAGGTTAAAAGTGTGGCTAAACTGTAATAAAAGTCATATAATTTGAAAATGTAGTCATTCGTTCGAATTATAAAGCGTTATACATTTGGGATCCCAAAATACGGTTTAGAAATATCTACAACTCAAAAATATGATTAAAGTCGACTAAACGACAAAATTTAGATTATTACATAACATCTCCCAAAAATACCCCTGGTCATGGTAGCCAGGTAGGCCAAACATGTACATGTCGTTCCACGCTATCCTTACTCATGGTTGGTCGACTTTTCCATTGCCCTTACCCGCACCATAGAGCACCCGCTAGCCGAAGCCCAACAAGAAAACTCAACACAAACAATCAACATATAACAAGGCAGCAAATAGGCTAAACACATAACGGCCATGCCGTCCTAGGCGCTTTACCAGGCCCTGGGTTCGCAGTCTACACCATGAGGATGACTCAAGCATCCAAGAAGGGTCTCACCCTAGCAGCTTGCACTTCGCATGCTCAACATCGCTCCCGGCCCCTTGCCATACTCAGCCTTGCACTCCACGTGCTTAACGCCATTCCCGGCCCCTTGCCGTACTCGACTTCCTGTCGTTCTCGGCCTTCGCCGTTCCCTGCCTTCTCTGTTCATTCACAAATATGCAATACATAGCATATAATCAACAAATACTTAAACAAAACAAACATAAATAATAGGGCTACGACCTGCAACACAATCACATATGGTCGTTCCCTGCAATACAAACTATAGGGCCACGCCCCGCTCTACGGGTACAACAGTTTTCTTACATGTGTCCCAAGCTTCCCGAGCACCGATATCCTGAGCACAATCCCCTAGTCCGAGCCTTGCTGAAAACCTAGTCACAACGTATCAACAACATCCATCCATCAAGCTCTAGTTCATTAAATAACTTTGGGATATAGTTCTAGTCTCTGGAACTTTAGATTCCACCAATCTGGGTGATAAAATCCATCCCAAGCCTTAACTTTTGGATTCCCGAGCCAATAACCTTCTTGGGGTCCAAAAATCCCCTAAGAGTCGTGGCCCGCCTCAACCAAAGGCTCAGCCTCCCCACTCAGCAGACATGTGTCGCAGCCCAACCAAAGGGATGCCACGGCCCACCCTTCATCTTGGCCTCCCATCTGTTCTAGAGGGTCGCGGCTCACCAAGAACAGTGTCACGGCCCGACCCCTTCAAACCCATAAAATCCCCCATTTCAACCACCGAAACCCAGCCAATTTAACTCCAAAATCAATCCAACAACACAATTTAATTATCACAGTAGTTCTAGAATGGTCCCAGCAACAAAACCTATCAAGAAGCTAGCTTAAAACCTCATCAAATCCCCAATTCAAGATTTAACTTCAAAGACCCAAGAAAGTTAAAACTCAGCCAAGTACAGAATTTTCATGGCTAAAATCATAATTCAAAGCTTACCTGAACCTCTGTTTGAAACCACAAGCTAAAATTGAGCTAATCTCCAAGTCTAGAGCTCCGATTTGTGACTTCTAGCCCAAAAATTCCACTTAACTTCAAAGCTTTTCCCTTGGACAAGTCTAGAGAAGACAAGGGTGAGAGAGAAGGGAGATAGGGTCGGTTTTGAGAAAATTCTAAGTGTTTTTATGTTTTGTCTTACCTAACTTAAGTGACTAAGTTAGTCCCAAGGCTCGGGGTACCAAAAGCGTCCCCGAGGGCAAAATGGTAAGTTTTACCAGCATTCCCTCCTAAACGCTCTAACTTCAAATATATCTCCAAATATTTATTTTCGTACCGATAACTCAATTAATCGTCTATCACTCCAAATACCCCTTGACTCGCCCTGAGTCGAGTATTGGGTCCCGTTGTGACTTCCTAGCTAACCGCTCCCTAGGAATGTCTCGGATCGTGCATCACAAATATATCAACTCTCACATGTGGTAAAGATCACAATATACACAAATATTGCATTTATGCCCACAATGGACTAAAATTACAAATATGCCCCTAATAACCAAATGGGGCCCACATGCATATTTAATTCACCTAAACATGCATTTCTAATCACATACTCATCAAATTCACATATTAATACAATAATTCAATTATTGCCCTCCAGGCACACTAATCAAGGCCCTAAGCCTTATTAGCAAATTTGGGACGCTACATCTATCCCCTCCTTACAGAAATTTCATCCTCGAAATTACCTGAATAACTCAGGATATCGCTCCTGCAGATCTAACTCAAGTTCCCACATCACCTCCTCAACCTTGCAGTCCCTTACAGCACTTTCACCAAGGTGGTGGTCTTGCTCCGCAAGACTTTATCCTTCCGGTCGAGAATCTGAACGGGCTTCTCCTCATATGACAAATCCTGGTCCAGTTCCAAGTTCTCATAACTCAGTACATGCGTAGAATCTGATACGTACTTCTGAAGCATGGACACATGAAAAACATCATGAACCCCTAATAGAGCAGGAGGCATCGCCAATCTGTATGTTACCTCTCAAACCCGTTCCAGAATCTCAAAGGGACAAACAAACCTAGGGCTCAGCTTGCCCCGAACACCAAACCGTTTCACTCCTCTCAAGGAAGAAACCCTAAGAAACACATGGTCACCGACTTGAAACTCTATGCTCCTGCATTTCAAGTCCAAGTAACTCTGCTGGCGACTCTGGGAGGCGAGCATTCGAGCTCTAATCTTTTCAATCGTCTCATTGGTCATCTAAACCATCTCAGGACCCAAGTATCTTCTCTCACCCGTCTCATCCCAATGGATAGGTGATCTGCACTTCCTCCCATATAACATCTCATACGAAGCCACTCTGATAATCACCTGATAACTGTTGTTGTATGAAAACACAATCAAAGGGAGATACTTACTCCAAGATCCCCCAAAATCCAACACACAGGCTCGTAGCATATCTTCTAGTATCTGAATCATCCTCTCAGATTGTCCATCCATCTGAGGATGATAAGCGATACTAAACCGCAACTGCATGCCCATAGCCTTCTGCAGGCTCTCCCAAAACTTGGAGGTGAAGGTGGGGTCCCTATCGGATACTATCGACCTCGGATCCCCGTGAAGTCAAATAATTTCCTTCACATACAATTCAGCATAATGCTACACAGTGTAAGTCGTCTTAACAGGAAAAAAGTGGCCGGACTTGGTATACCTATCCACAATCACCCACACTGAATCATGTTGTCCCACAGTCTTCAGCAAACCAACCACGAAGTCCATGGTGATATCCTCCCACTTCTATTCTGGAATCCCTAGAGGCTGCAATAACCCTGCTGGCCTCTGATGTTCATCCTTTACCTGCTGACAAGTTAAGCACTTAGCCACATAGTCCACCACGTTCCTCTTCATTCCCAACCACAAATACAAGGTTCTCAAATCTTGGTACATCTTCATCGTACCTGGATGTAAAGAATAGGGAGTGGTAAGAGATTCATCCAAGATCTCTTGCCGGATATCAGAATCTATCGAAACACAGATCTGACCCTTATATTTTAGTAGTCCCATCTCCAAAATAGAGAAGTCCTTAGTTGCTCCGACTAAGACACTCTTTCTGTGCCCTCTTAACTGGGGATCCTTCCCCTGCGCTTCCTTGATCCTTTCAAGGATTGTAGACTGAAGAGTGATGTTGGCTAACCGACCAACCACCAACTCTATACCCACTCTAGTCATCTTCCTAGCTAACTTACTAGATATCTGCCTCAGTTCCCAATTCCAGCCACCGTCTCTGGCGCATATTCAGATCCCTCTAGTAAAGAAGTACTTCAAACTCTTATGGTCGATGTATATTTCTCACTTCTCACCATATAGATAATGTCTCCAAACCTTAAGTGTAAATACCACCACTGCCAACTCCAAATCATGTGTGGGATATCTCTACTTGTACCCCTTTAAATGTCTTGATGCATAGGCTATCACCTTTCTGGCTTGCATCAGCACACACCCCAAACCCAGTCTGGAAGCATCACAATAAACCACAAACTTCTCATTGTCTGACGGCAGACTCAATACGGGAGTGGTGATCAGTCGCCGCTTCAATTCCTTGAAACTGTTCTCACACCTATCTGTCCACACATACTTAGTCTTCTTTTGCGTCAATTCAGTCAATGGTGTGGCTATCTTGGAGAACCCCTCAACGAACCGTCGATAATACCCTGCTAATCCAATAAAGCTCCTAACTTCTGGGACACTGCTTGGTCTAGGCCAATCCCTCTGTAACGCCCTACTTCCTTTGAGTCGTTACTAAGTGAGTTTAAAAGCGTGCTTTCATCTCGCTAATCGAGGTTTTAGATCAAACTGTGTAATTATGTTATAAACAGAGGAAAAACCTTAGAAATATTAATTTCCATAGAAAATCATAAAAGGTTTACACTTGGGATCCCAAAATACAGTTTAGAAATGTTTACAACATATTAATTTAACAAAGTCGACTAGACAACAAAATCAAAGTTTATTTACAAACGTCTCCCAAAATCCGCTGGCCGTGGCGGCCAGGCTGGCCAAACATGTACACGCCGCCTCACGCCTACTGTACTCAAGGCTGGTTGATCACCTCTGTACCCTTTACCTGCACCACAGAGCATCTGTGAGCCGAAGCCCAACAAGAGAACCAACAAGCAGATAACATATGCTACACATATATCAAACATATAAACATGCCACCAATGGCTAAACACGTACGGCCTAGCCATCCCAGGCATTTACCAAGCCCTGGATTCGCGAACCATGCCGTGAGGATATCCCAGGTATCCTTCTGGGGACTCGCCCTGGCAACTCGCACTCCACGTGCTCAACGCTGCTCCCGGCCCCTTGCCGTTCTCGGCCTTGCACTCAACGTACCCAATGCCGTTCCCGGCCCTTCACCGCTCTCGGTCTACATCTTTCCCGGCTCAAGCCGGCCATTCACATCTTAATTCACATAGCATAACAAGTAAGTATAAAATTCTAACATAATCAGATAAAGGGCTACGCCCCACAGTTCTAACATATTGGGCTCGACCCTGCATGTTAATCCATTCAATCACACTGGGCTCAACCCTGCATATCAGTTCATTCAAACACATTGGGCTCAGCCCTGCACACAAGCTCTATGGGAACAAGGGCTCTCTTACCTGAGTTCCGAGCTTTCTGAGCACCGATGTCTCGAGCACAGTCCTCAAACTGGAGCCTCGTCAAAATCCCTAGTCACGACACATCACCAATATTCAATCATCAAATTCTAATCCAATGAATAACTTCAAGCCACAACCCTAACCTCTGAAACCTTGAATTCTATCAATCCGGGTGATAAAATCCATCCCGAGCCTTAACCATTGAATTCCCAGGCCTAAACACCCTTAAAAATACATACTGGCACTAAGGGTCGCGGCCCCACCCTCAAGAGTCGCAGCTAGCCTCAAAACAGAGGCTAGCACCACACTGACCCACACGCGGGCCGCGGCGCGCCCCAATAATCCTATAACACTCCTAGTACCCCAAATTACCCCTCGACTCGCCCCGAGTCGGAATCTCAACCCCGTTGTGACTCTCTGGCTAACCGCTCCCCAGGACTGTCTCGGATCGTGCTGCACAGACATTTCACATATATATAACATATATCACATTCATGCCCCTAATATCCAGACGGGGCCCACATGCACATTTAACTCACTAAACATGCATCACTATCATATATTCACATTAAAGCATAATAAATCACTTATTGCCCTCCAAGCACACTAATCAAGGCCCTAAGCCCGATTAGAAAATTCGGGTCGTTACACCCTCACTGCCTCAATCTTGCTTGGGTCAATCAGAATTCCCTCCTTACTGACAATATGACCCCGAAATGTGACTTGCGGTAGCCAAAACTCAAACTTGCTGAACTTAGCATATAACCTATGCTCTCTCAACCGCAATAATACTAGGCGTAAATGTTGCTCATGCTCTGTCTCTGATTGAGAGTACACCAATATTTCATCAATAAACATAATCACAAACTTGTCCAGTTAGTCCTTGAAAACCATATTCATCAAATCCATGAAAGTTGTTGGGGCATTGGTTAATACAAAGGACATCACCAGGAATTCATAGTGTCCATACCTCGTGCGAAAAGCAGTCTTTGGTATGTCCTCCTCTTTAATCCTTAACTGATGGTAACCTGACTAGAGATCAATCTTAGAGAACATTATCTTCCCCTATAGCTGGTCAAACAAGTCATCAATCCTAGGTAGTGGATACTTGTTCTTAATGGTCAACTTGTTCAGCTCCCTGTAGTCAATACACATCCTAAGAGATCCATCCTTCTTTTTGACGAACAACACTAGAGCACCCCATGGCGAGAAACTCAATCTGATGAATCCCAAATCCAGTAACTCCTGCAACTAAATCTTCAATTTCTTCAACTCTGCCAGAGCATTCTATAAGGTGTCCTAGATACTGGCTCCGCCCCTGGCACCAACTCTATAACAAACTCGATCTCCCGCTAAGGCGGCAACCCTGGCAAGTCTGTTGGAAATAAATCTGGAAACTCACATACCAATCTCATCTCACTCGGTCCAACTGACATAACTCTAGAGGTATCCACAATGTTCACTAGGATTCCTATGCAACCTTCCTGCATCAGGCCTCTAGCCTTTAGTGCCGAGATCATAGGTACTCGCGGTCCACTAACTGTCCCCACAAATACAAAGGGCACCTCCCCTCTTGTTCAAAAGTCACCATCCTGCGCTTGCAGTCAATCGTCGCCCCATACTTCGATAACCAATTCATCCCTAGAATCATATCGAAGTCATCCATTGCTAACTCAATCAGATAAATAGACAACTCTCTACTGTCTATCTCTACTGGCAATGCTCTAATCCATCTCCTAGAGACTACCAGTTCCCCAGTCGGCAACAAAGTCTAGAATCCCCTAGCATACAAATCACTAGGTCTACACAGCTGATCTATCACTCTAGCAGACACGAATGAATGAGTAGCCCCCAAATCAATTGATGCAGTAAAAGAAGAACCAGCATTAGAAATCTGACCTGTCACGACCGAGGGACTAGCCTCAGCCTCAGTCTGGGTCAAGGTGAATACTCTGGCAGGAGCGACACTGTCGCTCTGGTTCGACTCCTCTTTCCTAGCTTGTGGACAATCCTTCTTCAAATGGTTGACACTCCCACAAATAAAGCAGGCCCTGATCCTACACTCTCCCTGATGTCGTCGTCTGCACCGAGGACACATTGGGAAACTCCTCCAGTTGTCACCCCCGCCCTGACGGTCGCTGAAAGCACCCTGTGCCCTCCTATCCGAGCTAGGAGGAACAAACCAATCTGGGGCCTTTCTCTTCTGCGCAGTAGGGCCACTACCCTGACTAGCTCTTGTAAAAGGAGGCACCGTCCTTCTAGCATCGTGCCTAACAAAGCTCTCTCTCCATATCTGATCCTCGGCCCCCTCAGCTGTAAGGGCCTTGTCCACTACCTGAGCATACGTAGTAGTCCCCGGATCCAAGGTAATCTTAAAATCACGAGCAATCATAACATTCAATCCCCGCACAAACTGATCCCTTCTTGCCGCATCAGCTGGCACCAAATCCGGTGCAAACTTTGCCAACCGGTCAAATCTCAAGGCATACTCAGTAACTGTCATCCGATTCTGAGTCAGGTTGGTAAACTCGTCAACCTTCGCAGCTCTAACTGTAACACTATAATACTTCTCATTGAAAATGTTTCTGAACTCTTCCCAAGTCATAGCTACAATGTTCCTTCTCTGAGTTACTACATCCCACCAGATGCGAGCATCCTCTCTAAACATGTAGTTGGCACAAGCTACCCTCTCATTCCCTTCCTCCCTTATAAAGTCCAGGATGGAAGAAATCATGCTCACTCACTGCTCTGCCCGCAGTGGGTCTGGTCCACCCTCGAAGGTGGGAGGATGCTGCTTCCTGAACCTCTCATACAAAGGTTCCCACCTATTCTCCATAACAAGCTGAACTGGCACTAGTGCCACAACTTGCTGAACCTGCAACCCAACGCCCTGAGGAGGGGCCTATTGCCTCAGCTGCTGAAGCTATTCTTCTGTTCGGTGCAGTCTGGCTTCCATTTTGGCAAACAATTGTTGCCAATTCTGTAGGGCAGGTGGAGGGCGCTGATCCTGGTTGTCATCCTCGGCCCTATTTTCATGGAGTCTGGTTGATCATCGAGGCATCTCAACAATATGCCGGCAATCAACGACACCGCTCATCAGGCATGATAACAACATCCAAAACCACCTCCCAATTCACGTCGACCAACCATAAATAGCAGTCCACATACACAAATAATATACAATACTCAAGGGAGCCATGCCCTATCATCATGCATATGTTACTCATTCATCATGCTCTGTATGAAATAATCAGGCAAACAGGGCATTTAAGCACATAATCAAGCATATAATTCAATCATTACCAACCAACCCTGAGTCGAGATTATCACTGGCAGTGAGCGTACATGTTCGGTCAATCTCCAGGAACCATAAACCTTGGCTCGCTCTAATACCAAGTTGTAACACCATACTTCCTTAGAGTCGTTACTAAGTGAGTTTCAAACGTGCAATTAACTCACTAATCAAGGTTTTAGGTTAAAAGTGTGGCTAAACTGTAATAAAAGTCATATAATTTGAAAATGCAGTCATTCATTGGAATTATAAAGAGTTATACATTTGGGATCCCAAAATACTGTTTAGAAATATTTACAACTCAAAAATATGATTAGAGTCGACTAAACGAAAAAATTTAGATTATTACATAACATCTCCCAAAAATACCCCTGATCGTGGCAGCCAGGCAGGCCTAAGATGTACACGTCGCTCCACGCTCTCCGTACTCATGGTTGGTCGACTTTTCCCTTGCCCTTACCTGCACCATAGAGAACCCGTGAGCCGAAGCCCAGCAAGAAAACTCAACACAAACAATCAACATATAACAAGGCAACCAACAGGCTAAACACATTATGGCCATGCCGTCCCAGGCGCTTTACCAGGCCCTGGGTTCGCGGTTTACACCGTGAGGATGACTCAAGCATCTGAGAAGGGTCTCACCCTACCAGCTTGCACTACGTGTGCTCAACGCCGCTCCCGGCCCTTTGCCATACTCGAGCTTGCACTCCACGTGCTTAACATCGTTCCCAGCCCCTTATCGTACTCGACTTCCTGCCGTTCTCATCCTTCGTCGTTCCCGACCTTCGCCGTTCATTCACAAATATGCAATACATATAATATAATCAATAAATACAAACATAAATAATAGGGCTATGCCCTGCAACACAATCACATAAGGTCGTGCCCTGCAATACAAACTATAGGGCCACGCCTAGCTCTACGGGTACAACAGTTTTCTTACCTATGTTCCAAGCTTCCCGGGCACCGATATCCTGAGCATAGTCCCCTAGTCCGAGCCTTGCTAAAAACCTAGTCACAACGTATCAACAACATCCATCCATTAAGCTCTAATCCATTAAATAACTTTGGGATATAGCTCTAGTCTCCGAGACCTTGGATTCCACCAATCCGGGTGATAAAATCCATCCCGAGCCAAAAACCTTCTCGGGGTCCAAAAATCCCCTAAGAGCTGCGGCCCCATGGCCTTGTACCGTGGCTCGCCTCAACCTCCCCACTCAGCAGACATGCACCGTGGCCCAACCAAAGGGGTGCCGCGGCCCGCCCTTCATCCTGGCCTCCCATCTATTCTAAGGGGTCACGGCTCACCAAGAACAATTTCGCGACCTATAATGACCCAACTACTCTAGACTTTGGACCATTAATGAAAACTACACATAGACCCTATTCCTTAACAAAACTCACAAGTGAAAAGATCATAACTTTATTAAAACTTGTAAAAACAAATGTTAAACTTACATAAAATCTCAAGTAGGATATGGGATCCCATTGTTTTAAAAACAAAACATAATATAATGGTAATTAAAAAGAGATTACATAAATAAGTGCGAAAAATACACATAAAACCATAAGTAAAGACTTCATCCTCGAATCGAAACTCTTGGCTCTTTGATTCCATTCTGCCTCAACACACATCCCCAAAGCTTCCAAGAACCTTTACCGCCACCAAAGTTATTTTCCTGCACATATAAACATAAAAGGAGTGAGCCTAATGCCCAGCAAGGAAAATCTAACATATAACCATATACATAAAATTCATAATGTAACATAAAACATATCATAACACTTATGTCACATACATACTATAATGGCCATTATTACTTGGGGTCCTATAAACTAAACAAGTCATATGCCCATTAGATTAGTGGGGTCTTGCTAGCTAAGCAAGTCATATGCCCATAATCTATTTGGGGCTTATTAGTTGTATAGGTCATATGCCCAAGTCTACAAGCATACTTAACATAGCATTTTACATAACACATATTTATAAGATAACAAAGAAAATCATATAACACATAAGTCCTATCCTATTTTCCTTACTAAAATAACCAGGATATGAGAACTGATTTGGGACCTTAGAACACTCCTAAAAACCATTTATAATAGGGTGAGTATATTGAAGAAAATGGATGAAAGTGTGAAGGAACTATACTATCAAAATACACTTACCAAAAACCTTGTGCTCAAGAACTTAGATTTCCTAACCAAGAATAGGAATAAGGTTAGAATACTGAGTAGAAGACTATGAGAACTTTAAAGAAAATAATACAGAAATGGACTAGAGTTTGGGATACCTTGAGTACTTCTATGATCAATCTAAACCTTGAACCGAAATGTGAATAGAACCTTACTTCCCAAGTGTTTGGTAAGCTTATAGTGATCAAGCTTATAATTCACAACCCAAGTGTTTACACTCTAACACTAACCTAACAACTTGCAGCCTCTAAACTTAGAGTAATAGATGAATAAATGACTGGGTACTAGGTCCTATTTATAGAGTTTAGGAATGAAAAGATCTTCATTTAACTTGAATAAAAATAATGGCTTTTTAAGTGAAAATCATTTGAATTATCGTTCAGCAGAGGCTGAAAACTCGTTCAGAAAGGTGATGGACTTATCAAGAGGTTAAGGATTTAAATGATAACGTTTTTGAAAACTCTCAAAAACACACTGAAGGAGGTGATATATCACCCCCTGTAGGCGATATATCGCCTGGGCCAGTATGCCCGAGGCAATCGTGCAACGTTTCGTGTTTTTCATATCCCCGTACTGCGATATATCGCCCCTATAGCCACGATATATCGACATACGCTGAATATTTAAACACGAAATTACACATTTTTAGCTTAATTTGAATTGAGTAAACAATCTTGACTAAGCCTTTTAACGTTTTCAAAGCTGCTGACTGACCTTAGGATATTCAAATTTTAACCTTAATAAATTTATTCCTCAAAATACTTAATCATTATTAAACATACACATGACATGTGCTATTATCTTATTGGGTCTTATCTAAACCTTATAATATAATTAATATTACCCTCAATATCAGTCATATTAATCAAACCTTAGGTTAAAATTAATATTCCTAGACTATAGGTTAAACTTAGAAAATCTACAAGTGTTACTATGAGTGTCCAAATAAATCCCGGTCTGAACCAAAAATCCACAGTCATAACAATAATACTACTACTACTATTATACTACTATCTAACTAGCTAAGTAAAGTTCTTTGGACTCTACACGACCCTACCCATTCGAACCCAGAAAATCCCCCATTTCAACCACCAAAACCCAGCCAATTTAACTCCAAAATCAATCCAACAACAAAATTTAATTATCACAGTAGTTCTAGAATGGTCCCAACAACAAAACCTAACAAGAAGCTAGCTTAAAACCTCAGCAAATCCCCGATTCAATCTTTAACTTCAAAGACTCAAGAAAGTTAAAACTCAGCCAAGAACTACAGAATTTTTTTGGCTAAAATCATAATTCAAAGCTTACCTTAACCTCTATCTGAAACCACAAGCTAAATTGAGCTAATCTCCAAGTCTAGAGCTCCAATTTGTGACTTCCAGCCCAACAATTCCACTTAACTTCAAACTTTTTCCCTTGGAGAAGTCTAGAGAAGACAAGGGTGAGAGGGAAGGGAGATAGGGTTGGTTTTGAGAAAATTCTAAGTGTTTTTATGTTTTGTCTTACCTAACTTAAGTGACTAAGTGAGTCCCAAGGCTCGGGGTACCGAAAACGTCCTCGAGGGAAAAATGGTAAGTTTTCCCAACATTCCCTCCTAAACGCTCTAACTTCAAATATATCTCCAAATATTTATTTCCATACCCCGATAACTCAGTTATACGTCTATCACTCAAAATACCCCTTGACTCGCCCCGAGTCAGGTATTGGGTCTCGTTGTGACTTCCTAGCTAAACTGTTCCCTAGGACTGTCTCGGATCGTGCATCACAAATATATCACCACTAACACATGGTAAAGATCACAATATACACAAATATTGCATTTATGCCCTCAACGGACTAAAATTACAAACATGCCCCTAATAACCAAATGGGGCCCACATGCATATTTAATTCACCTAAACATCATTTCTAATCATATACTCATCAAATTCACATATTAATACAATAATTCAATTATTGCCCTCGAGGCATGCTATTCAAGACCCTAAACCTTATTAGCAAATTTGGGACGCTACAGCGAGGCCCTCAATAAAGAGCGCCTTGCATCTCAGGGTGAGGCACATAGTCCCTTGGCGGCATCCAAGCGCGGGTGCCTTGCGCACTCGGCCTCGCATAGTGAGGCCCTTAGTCAAGGGTGCCTTGTGCACCCGGCCTCATATGGTGAGGCCCTTGGATGTTGCGAGGTTAAACCTTGCGACTTGGCTTGGGATGCTTTAAGGGGTAATTTCCCATATTCACAACTATTATTTCTAATTGGTCTAATGAAAATCAAGTTTCAGAAAAGTAATTAACTAAAGTAAAATGCAATTAACTTCAAGAAACTAGAAAAACTCAAGAATAATTCAATGGATTAAAGATGGGGCAATTAATTTCATGAACTTTCCACTATATATTTTTCTGCACAATTTCCAAAATTCCTATCTCTATTGTGATAGCGGATTAACAATTGCAAAATTATATTCTTATTAGGATATATAACTATAAACTATATGTAAACTTTCTACATATTTGTGGTAAATTAAACGTAAGAGCAGGCATAATAATCCCTAAGCTACATAAACCATAAAGGTACTCTCGTCCAATATCAAAATTTGTGATTATTCAAGTATAGCATAATTAACCCTCATTGTTTATATTTTAGGTTAAAATCATATAAATCATGTAATTGTAAGTCAATCAATCACAAGCATTAAACAAGAATTGAATAAATCACAATATGGAAAGGAAATTCATATAAATTGCATTAGATAATCATAGAGTTTCAAGAAGAATCCATTAACACCCTTTTAGGAAAAACTTAGTTCATGCTACACATAAAGAAATCCATAGAATTAAGTTTAAAAATCACTACTACGGAAATTAAGAAGAATAAAAGAAGAAAAGAATGGTTGAATCTTGATTATTCAATCTTTAGCCTCCAAAAAGTATAACTTTCAGTCTTCTAAGGTTCAAGAGTCTTTAAAGTCGGAATACATGTGGTTTATATAGTGTCCCAAAATGTTCTGCGCAAAATCCCGCTTCTGCCCTCGCTAAAATGCACTTTCTTTATGCCCATAGAATAAAGCGTCGTGGCTCAAGTAGTAAGAGTCGCGACTCTACTTTGAATGAGAAAATTAAGGTTCTCTCTGACATCACCAAGCGTCACAGCTCATTTGGTTGAGCGTCGCAGCTCAAATTAGCTTCTTTTAGCAATGTGGCTCAAATGGCAGCGCTGCGGCTTTAGTGCTCCCAAGAAATTCCTTTCTGTTTACTATAGCGTTGCGGCTCTTAGGAGGAGCATCACGACTCAAAATCAATTTGCGCCAAACTTTCATCTTCAAGTTCGGGAACCTAGCTAATCGCCAAAATTTCTCCATTAGAGATCTCTTTACCACATTAATTCAACGTGGGCACTTTTCACTCAAAATTACACAATTTTGCCACAATCCTCTCCATTCCCTTAGTTCACGCATAATCCTGAAATCATTAGCAAAAGCAAGTGTAATATTGCACAAAATACAACTTAAAAGACTTAGACTCCCTAAAACACACTCTAAATCACTAAAAAAAAAACTAACCTAATAGTACACTTGCACATTATTGATCAAATTATATCACAACAGGTGGTGAATACTTTTCCAATGAATTCAATGTGTTTTGTGAGATGCATGGTATAATACATGAATGTACATCCCCTTATACTCCTCAAAAAAATTGTATAGCGTAAAGAAATAATAGAACATATGTTGAAATGATAAATGCTATGTTATTACATGCTAATTTGAGTTTTCCATTATAGGGAGAAGCCTTGTTATCCGCTTGTCATATTCTAAACTAAATTCATCTAAAGAAGAATCAAATTTCACCATATGAGATATGGAAAGGAAATATTCCCAACCTATGGTATCTCAAAATGTGGGGGTGTCTTGCTTATTGCAAGAGCACGAAGCCTAAAAGGACCAAGTTGGGTCCAAGGGTCATCAAATGTGCATTTGTAGGCTATGCCTCAAATAGCAAGGCCTATAGGCTATTAGACTTGGAGTCCAATGTAATAATTGAATCAAGAGAAGTTGAGTTCTTTGAGAACCTATTGTATAGTGACAATAAGCCTCGAGAACCGATCTCATTAGAAGGAACTCAAGAGGAATTACCTTCAAAGGTTGTAGAGAAACTGAAATTGCCTAAAAGAAGTCAAAAGCTTAAAGAAAGTGGATCACAAAATGAAACCTCTCAAGTAAAGACTTTTTACCTAGTAGAGGGAAATCATAAGGGAGACACTTTGAATTATCCAATAATACTTCAAGTGGAGAATGATCCTAAAACCTTCCAAGAAGTTATGTCCTCAAGGGACTCTACATTTTGGAAAATGGAAATAAATGATGAAATGGATTCAGTTATGTCTGACCACACTTGGAAGATCGTTGATTAAAGCCAATAGGATTTAGTTATGGATTCAGTTATGGATCAAAGCCAATAGGATGTAAGTGGGTATTTCAAAGAAATATCACACTAATGGGACAACTCAAGCCTTTAAGGCAAGGTTGGTGGCCAAAGGGTTTAGATAAAATGAAGGCATAGATTATTTTGATACCTGTGCACTGTAGCAAGGACAACATCAATAAGATTGTTGTTTGCCTTATCATCAATACACAACCTATATGTTCATCAAATGGATGTCAAAACGACATTCCTAAATGGTAACCTCAATGAGGAGGTTTACATGGAACAACTGGAAGGGATTGTTCTAAGGGTAAATGAACATAAGGTGTGTAAGCTTGTTAAATTATTATATGGTTTAAAACAAGCACCAGAACAATGACATAAGAAGTTTGATGAGACCATTGTTCCGGATGGGTTTAGACACAACAATGCAGACAAGTGATTATATTCTAATACTTGTGATGACTATGTCATCTTGGTGTGTCTATATGTTGATGATATGTTGATATTAAGTAATGACATGAAAGGCATATAAGAAACGAAGAGGTTTCTATCATCCACTTTCAAAATGAAAGACCTTGGAGAGGTCGATACCATACTAGGTATCAAGATTAAAAGAAATGTGGATGGATATGCCTTAGGTCAAGCTCATTATATTGAGAAGATGCCTAACAAGTTTGGTCATCTTGATATCAAAGAGGCAAACACACCCTTCGATTCAAGTCTGAAGCTTGAAAATAATGAAGGGAGAGCGGTGGCTCAACTAGAGTATGCAAGTGCAATTGGGAGTTTGGTGTACGCCGCTCATTGTACTAGAGCGGATATTTCATTTGCGATTAGTAAACTAAGTAGGTTTTCTAGCAATCCAAGTATCAAACATTGGAAGGCCATGGAAAGAGTATTTGGATACCTTAAAAGGACCTAAGAGTTATGCCTCCAATATTCCAAGTTTCCTAAGATGCTTGAGGGGTATTCTGATGCAAGTTGGATATCCGGTGTAGGAGATAATCTTTCCACAACCGATTGGGTGTTCACCCTTGGGTGGAGTGTCGTTTCTTGGGGATCTAAGAAACAAACATGTATATGTCACTCAACAATGGAGTATGAGTTTGTAGCTCTAGCGGCAACAGGCAAAGAGACTGAATGGCTAAGAGATCTCATGTTGGAGATACTGAAAACCGCGGTTGATGTATAGACGATTTCAATACATTGTGATAATCAAGCCACTATGATTAGAGCTTACAAAAAAATATACAATGGGAAGTCTAGACATATAAGTCTAAGACATGACTGCGGGAGAATTGATTGATAAGAGTATCATATCAATTTCGTATGTCAAATCTTGAGAACTTGGCGGATCCGTTTACCAAACATCTTGGGAGAGATTTGGTGAGTTCTACAAATAGAGGGATGAGACTAAAACTCCTTGACCAATAGATTTCCCAATGATGGCAACCCAACTCAAAACTTGTATACATCAAATGTAGAGTTCAGTGGGTAAGACCTAGTCATTGATAAGGTAATAGTTTCAATATTAACAACTTAAAAGTCTCATCTAGGATGAGTTAATGTTGGTTGCTACCATATATATATATATACATCAGAGTTTTATAAATTAAATAAAATGCAAATACACATATACATATATAGTTATAAAATAAACAAATAATTTTAATTAACAAATTGATTAAAAAACACATAATAACGTAAATACACAAAAACACATATGCACTCAAAAATATATATGCAGAAACGCACACACACATATATATGAGATTAACACCAAAAAAATGATAAAAATTAAAGAAACTACCTTAGATTGAGCCACAGACATAGACACGACCAGATTGGGATGGAGACGAAGAGAGAGAGAACCGGAGGGGGGATTTTTGGGTCTGGGACCGCTAGGTGTGATGGCGGGTCTTACAGCGACGCGAAGGAGGGCTTCCGGGGTCAGACGAAGTGGGCTAAGGGGGTCAGACGCTGTGGGGATGGGGGGTATGGGATCAGACGCGGTGGGGATCTGTGTTTTTTGTGATTGCTTGCTTTTGCGTAAATGAAGAAGACGATTCAAATTATAATGTAATGAGAATATTAGCGGCGATATCAAAATGATGTCGTTTTTAAATTAGGAATCCTAACATCATAGCGGTGACAATAGTCGCCCCTAATAATATCAGTCGCCGCTAAATCTTTTCACGAAATAACCCCGCGAACATTTCTCACTTTTTTCAATCAAAAGCTTGATAAATATCTATATTATTAGGGGCGACTCACCCCTATATAATATTTAATTCGCCACTTGGCAAGTGAAAACTTTTAGATGTCGTATCATCTGCAGCGACATTCCACAGTCGCTCTAATAACAAGATTATTAGGGGAAATATAATGTCGTCTTTAATAATATAGAAATGCTAAAGGACACCAATGGTGTCCAACACTTCCATAGGTTATCGTACTGTTATTAATACAATTCAATATCGAGTCTCATATATTTTAATTTAATAACTATTATATAAAATCCTTAACCACTCATGAGACTATACCTCATGGTAATGTTGAGCAACATTGGTGCTAAATAGCAATGCTCTTACTAATATCACCCCTAAACACCTTTATTATTGTAGTGGAACCAAAAACAAATAGAACAAAAGCTAGCACATCAAATCTAGAAGTTCAAGATGCAAAATAACTTAATTGACCTAGCTGATAGAGATAGGCATGCAATATACGCTCATTATAGCATATATATATATATATATATATATAAACACACATACATGATAACACATATCTGTCTTTTCGAGGATTTGCTTGCTAAAAAACCTATCTTTTCGGTTACTGCTTATCGAGGCTTGATTACAGTAAATATTTTCCATTAATGTCTCGGTTACCTACCTAATCGTTTTTTGTTTTAATGGATAAGGGAGTCGTTTAATCGTCTTTATTTGAAAATGGTAATAATATTGATTCAAGTTTCATGGTATCCATATTCAAATTTCAAGCTTTAATGAGGGCTGATTAATACATGATGATCATGTACATTTTAGATGGAAATTACATTTGTATTCGAAACAGTACGTACAGTTATAAAAGAATTCCATTAGTAATTTAATTAACTTCTATGAGTTGATATTGGAACGTTTTCAAAGTCCATGAATTTTAAATTTATATAATTAATTACCAAAGAAGAATTGACATTTATTTCAAAACTCATCCGCCGCCTTTTCCATCTTTCCATTTTGCAAGAGGAATACATTTAATGGGGAATTGTGTTATGTTAAATTTACATTATTACTACTGAGTTAATAGTAATACGAATCAGCTTCCCTTCTAACACCCCTAGCCTATGAAGCGCATGAGACAGCCAAAACATTTATTTATTTTGAAAGGAGCCTAAACATTTATTAGAAAAATGCATTTTATTAGTCATTTGAATCTGTTTTAGTTTTATTAATGCTATGCCATATATTAAAAAAAAGAACACACAATTTTTATAGATAAAAAACACAAAGGAATGTGACATGTGTTCTAATTTCTAAACCACGCAAATTCATTAAGGGGGTGTTTGGAATGCCACCCTATAATTGGAATTGAGTATACTTGATTTTGGGTATTTGTATAACCATGTAATTTGTGGTAATTGAGGTGTCTCAATTACACTCTTTGATTCTCATAGCCTCCATGAGAATTAGGTGTAATTTGATTCTCATAGCCTCCATGAGAATTAGGTGTAATTAGTAAATACTATTAATTTTAAATAGTATTTATTATATAATAATATTGATTTTTAGTATAATTAATAATTATTTTGCCAAACACGACAATAAGAATATTTATAAGTAACTACCACTTGATACCCAAACACACCTGGTATTTTAAATTATCGTGTAATTACTACCCTAGTAATTACACGACGTAGTAATTACATAGGTACTTTGACTACTACAAAAACGGGATTTCCCAACAGTTTTTAACTATCGCTATTGAGCAACGACGACAGTTGACTAACTATCGTATTTGCCTATGCCGACGTAGGGATAGCTACGCCGACAGTTATTAGGTGTCGTCGTTGCTGGCTACGCCAACAGTTATTAAGTGTCGTCATTGCTGGCTACGCCAACAGTTATTAGGTGTCGCCGTTGCTGGCTACGCCGACAATTATTAGGTGTCGTCGTTGCTAGCTACGCCGAAAGTTATTAGGTGTTGTCGTTGCTGGCAACGCCGACAGTTTTTAGGTGTCATCGTTTCTTACAAAAAAATTACTTATTTTTATTTTAAATTAAAAATTATAATTTAAATGAAACATATATATAAAAATCTAAAAAATTATATATTAAAATAACAAAACTTATACAAAGTATTTACAAATCTAATAAAACAAATTTTGGACAAATATAACACTACTACTTGACTCAAAAATCATATAGTCTTGTCTATAAACATAATCATCTTGACCATAAAATATATATAACTAGATTTACAAAGTAAATAATTAACCACTCAAAAAAGAATCATTTACTCTAATAAAAATTACAAATAAAATAAAATACTAAATTCATTTCAAACAATATATCTTTCTTCTTCTTGTCCTTATACTCACTCTCGTCACCAATAGTCTTTTCAAAGTAAGAATTAGCTACCATGAATTTCTTTCTAAAATCATCCCTGAAACATGAAAAATCACATTATAATACACCAAACATGAAAAATTATAACTAGATTTTTATTGTAGTGTAAATAAATAAATTTACTCACAATTGTTACACAACTCTCTTGCTACCAATGTCTCAGTCCAAGTCATAAGTTTACTCTCTTGTTCTTTTAATATTTTTCCATACTCAATAGTTTCAATAAACTAAGTTTGTCTCTCTAATACTTTATTTCACTCAAGGTATATTAAAACAAAATAAAAAAGTCAATATATACCAAAGGACCCAAGTCGCCAATGCTTACAAAAACACAAATTCTTGTGGAAATTTGGCATCATGAACTTAGTGTGCAACATCACTCGCCAACTCCTACAAAAATTTAACATTCTACATGAAATAAGAACTATCACTACAACGAAAATGAGTTTTAGGGGCGACGCATGTCGCCCCTAATAACCCGAAAAGTCGCCCCTGATTAGTCGCCAGTGAAAAAATGTCCCTAAAGGGTACATTAGGGGCGACTCGAAGGGTCGCCTCTGATATTCAAATATCAGAGGCGACACAATCGCTCCTAAAACTTGAAATGTCGCCTCAAAAATTTGAAAATTTTGAGTTATTTTTGTCGATATGTCGCCCCTGATACTCCATTAGTCGCCCCTAATACTATACTATGTCGCCCCAAATGGTTACACGTGGGATATTATCGCCCCTAATACTATTTTATTTATAAAAAAATAAAAAAATTAATTAATTAAATATAATTTTAATTAATTAATTATCGAAATCATTATTTAAAATTTAAATAATTGAAAACAAATATATTAAAAATAAAAATATTATATTAAATATTCAAATTAGTTTATTAAAATAACAATTATACATATTCATAATACATTAACATAGCAAATATTCATATTGTTCATAAAATTTAACAATAATTAATAATAAAATAAACCTAGTCTCCTAAATCTGCTGCCTCGTCCTCCTCCCTATTGTCTTCTTGTTGTGGTTGTTGCGGTGGGTGTGGTTGTGATTGTTGCGGTGGCGGCATCGGCCAAGGATGTTGGGGAGGTAATGTGGACGATCCAGCTCCATACATGTAGGGATACGACGGCTGGGAGGACGGTGGAATCGGCCACGGATAAGGTGTTGCTCCGTACATATATGGAGGTAGCATGTGTTGAGACGGCGCTGCCCCGTACATAGAAGGATGAGTTGGAGCTGGAGATTGAGAAGACGAAGCCCTAGAAATATTGTCACTATCAGGCACAGGCGGCATCTGAACGTTTGGTGGACGAAATGAAGGTACAAAAAATTGAGTTAAGAAATTAACTTGATCAGTCAATTTCTGTAGATTATTCTCCAAATTTTCTATATATTCTCTTGAATGATGAGGAGGAACTTGAGACTCGCTGAAGTAAGAGTGTTGGGTAGATGATGACCCCGACCCCGACCCCTTCAATTTACGGCCCACTCCTCGCACATGTCCACGCCTTTGACCTAATACTTTTTGTAGCACCTCCACCTAATCAACTGATGACGGACTATCATTATTAGAAGCATCAGTGGATGTTTGCTGAGTTTGTAATTCAAAATCAGCCTTCAGTTTTTCCTGTTTTCAAAAAATGTTAGACACTAACATTAAATATAACTCTATTAATATTAAAAAATATAATTCAAACTTACATAATCTTGGCAAGCATAATCGTTCACGAAATCATTTGTTGCTTTCTTCCAATGATAATCCTTCCATGACTCAATGAGGTCCGGGTTCGTCTAAAAAATATAACCCAAATGTTAGAGAACATATCATTTAAAAGAACATAATTTTGATAATATTTTATCTTTTACTTACTTTTTCAAAACGGATGGCTGCCAGCGATTTTGTACCCTGCATTGTAGAATACTTTTGTTTCTTCCGATTTTCCTTATTCTTTACGGAGCGCGCAATAAATTGTGGACTTGTAAATAACTGACAGATCTGCTTCCACTCCTCCTTGTTAACATCATTGGTCGGGTTGTTTAGAACATTATCTCAATCCTCTGGTCCTTTGTAGTGTTTCTCAAAGTGTTCGTGTCTTAGTGTTTTCCTATTACGGTATCGGTCTTTCATCTCTCGATCGATACCATCTAAACACTTTAAGAAATCCTCGCGGCCCGCTATTTGATAATAGTACTAAATTGAAAATTAAACATATTAATAATATATGTACTATATTAAAGATAAATTTTTAAAAAATATATTTAATACTATTTTTACCTGAATTATGCCAAGGACCTGATCATTGTATTGTTTAGGCACTAGTTCCCATGAACCGTAATGTCCGGGAACTTTCGTTTTAATTTGGGTTCCCACAAGGCGGACAAAAGCAGCGTGCTCGCCCCCAACAACCTTGTACGTTTGTGGGCAAAACGTTACTTCCAGTGGTTTTCCATTTTTACGCCACCTCTCCTCTAGATCTTTTCCAATAGCTACGCCACGACCCTTTTTCTTAGTTGGGATTCCTGTATTTTTTTTTATTAATAATACATAGAATATTAGTATATACATGATAAACATATGTGAGTAAATAAAATAACAAAAAAATTACCTGAGTCGCATGTAGTCGGGATCCTAGTAGGATCCAGTGGAGGATCACCGCCAGCGTCTCCACCGTGAGCTCTAGCCACATCTGCTGACATCTACTAACACGACAGTAATTTAACCTATCTATTTTAATATTTAATTATTATTTATAATTAATTTATTGAGTATTATTTCAATTGATTAGGTAATTTGAAACATGCTATTTGGAAACGAACTTTTTATTTCTCAATATGTATAATACTTTGAACACTAGATACAAAACTAAGTAGAATAGTCACTATCCTCACTAATTACATCAACATCTATCGGGCACACATCATCAGTATTATCATCACTAAGGTCGACAATTAATTCATCCTCATCTTCTGCTTCTTCTACACTGTCTACCATATCATCTTCATTGTCATTAATAAATCCATCATCTTCTTGAACAACTAAAGAAGGTCGATGGGCCGTGTTGACTTGAGTCGTTGGTACATCAGATTGCTGAACAACCAACTCTCCGAGATCCACATTCAAAACAAAATTCGATGAGTTGGTGTCATGTACAACATCAACACCAGCAATCATATCTGAAGCATCTGGAAAGTCCCAAACTTGCCGATGATTCACTTCTTGGACAACTTTCCAATCTCGTCCTCTAACGAGATCATCAATGTAGAATACTTGTTTTGCTTGACTAGCTAGTATGAATGGTTCATCTTTATACCATTCACCGCTAACATTGATACTAGTAATAATATTTACAGTGATGGTTTTCTTTTTTTTCGGATCTGTATTGAACCATTTACATCGAAATAATACCACCGAATAAGAACCAGTAAAAGACAGCTGGAGTATTTCTTCAAGTTGCTCGTAATAGTTAAAACCTTCTGTTCCAGCAACACACACTCCACTATTTTGTGTAATTCGATTCTGATCTCGATTGTATGAGACAAATCAAACTCCGTTCACTATACATGCTTGGTAGGAGTAAGCCAATAGATCTGACCCAGATGCTAAAGCTAGTAATTCATCAGCATGCTCTAATGACCCAAGCTGGTGCAAGTCATATATCTAATAATAAAGAAATATATTAGAATGAGAATGTAATTTGAAGTATGCAATTTTCTAAGTACAAGTTACCTTCTTATGAAACCATGAACGAAACTCTTTCTTATGTATCAATTTATGATTGGCAGCCATATCTCTTTGTTGCACCTTAGTTAGGTGTTCCCTGTTAATTAATTAACAATGTCAATATTGTTAATTAAGGAGTAGATTCAACAAAGAATAAAATGAATATTAATTATGTACTTACTCTAAATACACTTCAGTTTCTAGAGAATTATCCAATATGAACCACTCAGCTTTATTCCGAGTATTTTCATCGAGGGGCATGAGAATTCCCTTACTAAGAGGACGACATTGAGATTCAAACACTGTGAGGTGTCGATTCACATACGGTGCATCTTTGTTACGATCAGGCTGATTAAATTTTGTTTCCACACCTTTGAAATACATTGAACAAAATGTCAAAGCCTCGTCTGCAACATATCCTTCTACTATAGATCCTTCAGGACGAGCTTTATTCCTGACATAGTTTTTTAATTTTTTCATGTATCTTTCAAAAGGATACATCCACCTCATAAATACAGGTCCTCCCAATATTTCTTCATCAGGCAAGTGCAAAACCAGATGGATCATTATGTCAAAGAATGCTGGAGGGAAAATCAACTCCATCTTGCATAAAATAACAATCAAGTCATCCTTAGCTTTCTCCATATCAAAAACGTTCAGTGTCCTAGAGCACAATTGTTTGAATAAATTACACAATTCAGTGATGGTAGTGGATATAGATTCTGGTAAAAACTTGCGAACACCTACTGCAAGTAATCGTTGCATTATCACATGACAATCATGGGACTTCAACCCAACAATGTTTGAGTCATTGTCTGTGACTTTTTTCTTTAGATTAGAACAAAAACCATTGGGCATCTTCACTCCTTTCAAAAATTGACAAAAATCTCGCCTCTGTTCAAAAGTGAACACGTATGGAGCATACGGTTTCATTAACCTTTTATTGGCATCCTCGTAAATCCACAACGATTTCCTAACCCCTATATTCTTTAAATCATGTCTTGCGTTAGTGGTGTCCTTAGATTTATCATTATCTAACAAAGTCCCAAGGAGACTGTCGCACACATTCTTCTCAACATGCATCACATCTAGGTTGTGTTTTAACTAATTTGAACTCCAGTAATCAAGTTCATAGAAAATACTTTTTTTCCTCCAATTACTTTCCCCTGCACCTCGCTTGCGCTTCACCCCCCCCCCCCCCCCCCCCCAAATCTGTCATGTTTACCAGACACTTGAAGCGGTAAAGCATTGACTTGATCTAAAACTTGTTGACAAGTATACTGTTGTGGAGGATTTCTTTTCTCAACTTTGCCATCAAATTCCTTGTCCCTTCTATACTTATGATTACTCCTCAAGAATCGCCTATGACCGACATACGATGTCTTACCAATCACTCGAATGGAAGTGGTGTCTTCATTGCACGTTGGACATGCTTTATACCCTTGCCCGCTCCAACCAGACAAGCTACTACGAGCAGGGAAATCGTTAATTGTCCACAGAAGGGCTGCACGCATCTTGAATAATTCATTCCTTGTGTCATCTCTTGTGTCGACCCCGTTAATCCACAATTGTTTTAATTCATCCACCAAGGGTCTTAGAAATACACCCATGTCTTTACCCGGTGATTTTGGCCCAGGAATAAGCAGAGTTAGCATAAAATACTCTTCCTTCATGCATAGCCAAGGGGGGAGATTGTAGTTCATCAAAATCACAGGCCACATGCTGTATGATAAGCTCATGTTGCCAAAAGGATTAAACCCATCAGCAGCCAAGCCTAGACGAACATTTCTAGGATCTTTTGCAAAATTAGGATGGGTGGTATCAAAGTCTTTCCATGCAGACCCGTCAACCGGATGAAGCATCACCCCATCTTCTATTGATCTCCCAATATGATGCCATAACATGTCATTAGCTATATGTCTTGAACTGTACATTCGCTTTAATCTGGGAGTCAACGGAAAGTAACGCATCACCTTGTGTGGAACCTTTTTCCCCTTCTTCTTTTCATTGACCCATCGGCTACTCCCACACACATGACATGAATCTTTGCTTGCATGCTCATTATAAAATAAGAAACAATCATATTTACACACATGGATTGATTGATATCCCAACCCTAACTTACTCAGCTTCTTTTTCGCCTCATAGTGTGTTGGGGGGATTTTATTATCTTTCGGAAATGCAAATTTTAGTAACTTCAACAATTCATCGAAAGAGTTATTTGGCCACTTCCCTCTAACTTTCAAATGCATCAACTTTGCCAAAAAGTTTAAGGATGATATCCAATCACAACCCGAATACAACTCAGCTTCAATCTCGTCGAACAACTCGTCATAATACTGTCCCATTCGACTGCCAGACACACCATCTGCTTCCTCTGCATTTGTCGGTAAGAGGAAATCATCAACGACGTCAACCATCTCGTCTACATCTTCATTCTCCTCAACTACCTCATTGGCGACACTAGCTTCCACCTCACCGTGGTAAACCCACCTTTGATAACTCTGTTGAAAACCCTTGTCAAAGACATGAGCCTTCACTGTATCTATAGTTTGTAGTTTAACATTTAGGCACCTCACACACGGGCATAAAATTCTCCCGTCGCAGTCTACGTGTTCTTTTGCCATTCTCAAGAAGGCTTGGAGACCGTTCCAATAAGCATCACAGTTACGATTCCTTAATGCCGTCCAACTCTTATCGATCGGCATCTACAATACAAGAATAAACAATAATTCAAACTTATTGACTATGTGTGTGTGCCCTAATCCACCTTTTCACTCCACTTCTATAAGGGTAAAGAACCTATCCCATTCAGATTTGTAGTATACATATAATTTAATCTACACTCTTAAAATTGTTTCGTTTATGTAAAAATTTCGGCAGCACCTCCCTATAGTTCTCATAAGTGGGCACACTAAAATTAAGTTTGCCCACTTACGAGAACAAATAAGGAGACACATATTGAAATCTCTATTAACGAAACAATAAAATGAGTACTAGATCAAATTATAGGTACACAACAAATCCAAACTATCCATGCGGACACATACCGTCCTGGATAATTCGGAGAAGCATATTTAAGAGTTCTTACTGACTCAGCTTCACCAAACGGGTCTAAGGCTTTTCGTGATTGAAAATAATTAATAAAACATTATCACTAAGTGATAATATATAAAACGTCTATCCAATCTTTGGCGATCAAACTTTATCACCACAGAAAAGCGTTCAAAAAAAGAAATATTTTTTAACACTAGATGTTTTATGATGTCTTATAAAATCTTATGATATTAAATTATAATTTTGTAATTTATTTTGAAATTATTTATCTAACTTTTAATTTATTTTTAAATTACTAAATTTGTTAATATTAAATAAAATTATAATTTTTTAATTCATTTATCTAATTTTGTAATTTATTTTGAAATTATTTATCTAACTTTTAATTTATTTTTAAATTATATATCTAATTATTTAATTTATTTTTAAATTACTAAATTTGTTAATATTAAATTATAATTTTTCACTTTATTTTAAAATTATTAAATTGTTAATATTAAATTAAATTATTTATCTAATATTTTAATTTATTTTGTTAATTCTAAGTATTCAATGTCTTATTTATTATATTATTATTTATTTAGTCCTCTAACTCTACCAAAATTTTGAAAGCATAACATCTCTATTATAACATATCCCAAAAATTTAAAACCCTACAAAAAACACTCAGAACATTCACAATATACATATTATTAATCAAATTTAAATACTAACACATACTACAATTTTATACACATATATAAATATATCACTAAACGCTTCTCACTTTGTACACGCATTCACATATTAATTATATTAATTAAACCGATAACATAATTAAAAAATAAATATCTTGATGCCACAAAATTATATTATACCAGTGACCGAATTTCCAAGAGATACTCCTTCAATTTCTACACAAAATCAACCCAAATAATTAAATTTAAACAAAATTAAATCAACTTAATATATATATATATTTATATATAAATCCACAATTTTCTTTGTCCCTTGTGAGCATACCAGGAAAATCAAAGAAATCAAAATGTGATAACAAAATTACATCTCAAAAAAATCAAAGAAATAAAAAAAAACTTTCGGACCAACCAAAGATTACCCAAATATTATACATATATTTATAGCATCACACAGATTCCACAAACAAAATCAACACCCAATTCCAACAACCCAAACTTTCGGACCAAATACATAGATATATATACATATAAATAATCAGGGTATACATATTTATATATTATACATATATATATATAAATATATATAAAAGAAACTATATATATACCTATGAATGTCGTGAATGCCGCCTACGTTGATCGGAGAACTTGGGGACACCGCCTACGATGGAGCTGTCCGAGAGGATGCCGCTGCTCGAGAGGATGCCGCTGCCCGAGGAGATGATCGGAGGATGCCGCTGCTCGAGGAGATGATCGGAGGATGCCGCTGCCCGAGAGGATGATCGGAGGATGCCGCAGAGTTTGGGGTTCAGTCGTTTGGGGTTTGAGTGGTTTAGGGTTTGGGGTTTGAGGTCTGAGAGAAGAGAGAGGGAGGTTTGGGGTTTGAGTTTTGGGGTCTGAGAAGAGAGAGAGAGGTTTCAGGTTTGAGATGAGAGATTGGGGTTTGGGGTATGGGTCTGAGAGGAAAAGTATTAATTACAGAGGGGGAAAAAAATTTGGGGGTTTTTATTTTGGTTTCGCGCGTAACAAAAAAATATAGGAGTAGAAAATGATCAGTGGCCGCAGCCACCAGCATTCACTGGCCGCGGCCTGGGAGACAGGGAGTATTGGCCGCGGCCAACATGATCTCCTGGCCGCAGGCTCCGCGCGAACATGGCCCAGAATATGACCCGTGGCCGCGGCCATCAAGAATCACTGACCGCGGGCGTGCGACAAATTTTTCTTTAAAATTTAAATTTTAAATGTAATTATTGGGGGCTATAAAAGGGACTAGGGTTAACTTTTATCATAACTTTGGATTGCGATTTTTAGAGGCTAGAGCAGCAGAGGAGGAGGAAAAAACATCATCATCTATATTCTTCAATCTAGTTTTTCTTTCTTCTCAAAACACTTTTATTTTCATTGAATATTTATGTTTATGAATATGAATATGATTATGGATTAGTTTTCTTTATAGTTAAGGGTTATTTCAAAACCCTAGACATGATATCTTGAATGCATTGATGAATTTTATTTTTTTTATTCCCTTATATTAAATTGCTTCTATTTTTCTATTTGAATGTCATGGATCTTGTAAAATCTTGTTTAGATGGCCACTAATTAAGGTTTTGCATTGTTCTACTATCATCTTAGGATTTCTATTCACCTAATAGTTTAGGATTCTAAGTAAAGTGATAAATTACAATTAAGGTATTGTGACGGGTATTCTAATTGTGATGAGAAATAGAATCTAGGTTAAATGAATTGCATGCTTAATGAATTTGTTGACTAGATTAACCTGTTTCCACAAAGTGTAATGCTTTTACTAGGTTAAATAGATTGCATGCTTAATGGGTTTATTGATGGGTAAAAAGGGTTAATTAAGAGCGCTTAGCTTTAATTAATTATATTAGGGAAACTGGGATAATTGACTGCTTAAGTGTTATCTGCGGGGTTAATAGTTTAATTGGGAATAGGGAATATTATTCATCATTGTTGATAGATTGATCGTTGAAGGTGGAGAGTAATTCTTGACTATTTCTTTAATATCGTTATATCCTTAGTTATTCAATCATTGATATTTATTTCATTTTATGTTTTCAGCTATTAAAACTAAAACCCCTTTTTAATTTTAATCTAGTATTAGCATTGGTCTAGAATTAACTGTCGGCGTTGGGGTCAATAGCGACACATTTTAACTATCGGCATTGGTCTCGAATTAACTATCGGCGTTGGGGTCAATAGCGACAGTCAAAAGCAACGGTGATAGTTATTAACTGTCGGCGTAGAGTCACACTAAGCAAGTTGACTGTCGTGGTTGGGTGTCGGGAAAGCCCAGTTTTGTAGTAGTGAGTGAGAGTGAGGGTGAGGGTGCGGCGACGGTGGCGGTTACAATCAGCTGGCTGAGATCGAGAGTGAGGGTGAGGGTGCAGCGGCGGTGCGGCGGCGGTGAGGCTGAGATCGAGAGTGAGGGTGAGGGTGCAGCGACGACGGTGGCGGTGAGGCTGAGATTGAGAGTGAGGGTGAGGGTGAGGGTGCAGCGGCAGTGCGACGGCGGTGAGGCTGAGATCGAGAGTGAGAGTGAGAGTGAGGGTGAGGGTGAGGGTGAGGTCTACGGCAATAAAGAAATCGAAACTATAAGGCAAAGAGGAAAATGAGGGTCTGCGGCTGTGTAATTAGGTTTTATGCAGTGGAGGTGAATGATAAGATGTATCAGGGGTGACATTTTATAATATCGCCCCTAATAATTTTCAGAAATGGGGAAAATTTCTCAACATCAGTGGCAATTTATACCAATATCAGGGGCGACTAATAATGTGTCTCCCTTGATTTCTAGAATATTAGGGGCGACACGTCGCCCCTAATAATTTTTACAAATGAGGAAAATTTCTAAACATCAGGGGCGATTTATACCAATATCAGGGGCGACTAATGATGTGTCGCCCCTGATTTCTAGAATATTAGGGGCGACACGTCGCCCCTAATAATTTTTACAAATGGCGAAAATTTCTCAACATTAGGGGCGATTTATACCAATATTGTAATATCCGTTTTCCCGGAAGGGCAATTTCGTAATTTTCCCATTGTGTGCATCCTTGTCATTTTTTTTTTTCTTTTCCTTTGATGGATTATTGGATATGTATGACTTCCAATGGAAATAAAATTCATGGTTTCTCATGTTTGAGTTTTTGTGGAATCACAACATGAGAATAATGTCAAGTGAATAAATAATGGCTCGGGTTAAGTTATTTTATTTATTTAAAAATTATAATAGTAATTATTATTACTATTATGAGCATAATAGTAATAATAATATGCTTGAAATTATTTTATCTTATTATGTGTAATTTTTGATTTACCATAATATTAAATATTAGAATTTGTGAAAAGACCATAATACCCTCAAGTTTGGGATTGGTTCAAGGGGCATTTTAGAGACTTTATTTCTTCTGTTTTAACATGATTAAATATTCATAAAATTGATTAAATTTTTGAAATTTAACTGATAATATCAGTTGTGGAACTTAGTCAATTTATTTTATTTTTTTTTAAAGAAAATAAATAAATAAATTCCTTGAAAAGAGGATTTTACCACTTCAAACGCTAATTTATTTTTTTTAAAACCTATTTCCAAAACGTGTTACCATGATAATCTGATGAAGAAATCGTGGGAATATTGAGGGAATCAAAGGATTGAAGAGAGAGAGTGTTCTTATCGTTTTTTTTAAAGAGAAGAAATTTTTGAGTTCTTGCACTTGGGAAAAATCTGGGCAGTAAAGAGCATTGTAGAATCATTCTAGGGGAGGAAATAAACATTTTGAGTGTGAGAAATACATTTATAAAGCCTCGGATTGTGATTCACCATTTTTATCCAAGAAAATGCATATTCTTGGATAATTTTGGATTTAAGTGTGTTCAAGAGTGTATGGTGTGTGTGGGTGGTGATAAACAAGCTTAGGGGACTCCAATAATCGGTTTTGACGTGAAGAAATGGGCTGAAATGGTCTAGAGCAAGAAAAACTAATTTTGAGCTCCATTTTTGGCGGTACACCGGACTTGGAGAAGAAGACTTCGGAACAAGGGGTTACGGACATCTTTTTGGGCTGGGGTCTATTGATTTGAAGTTCTGGACATAAGGGGATCATTTTCCAAGCAAGAGAAGGATTGGAAAGCAGCAAAAGTCAGCCATAGAGTCGCCGTCGCCGGAGAAGAAGACAAAACCGGCGATATTTCCGGCGAACCCGATCTGGGTGTTTACTGAGGTGTTTTTTTTTGTTTTTCAATCTTAAAAATTAGTACATTAATTTTAGAGCATTTTCCAACTGGTTTCATATTTTTCTGATTTTTCTTTGAATTATTATGATTTATTGAAGTTTAAATAAAGATTAATTATGAAAAATATTTTTATTGTTCAGAAAAATATGATTTTATGTTTCAATGATATCTGTATGTTTTAGAATGACTTTGTACGTTTAGATTTAAGTTTTGATCGTATTTGATAATTTTCTTCAATTATTTACTTTTAAATGTGTGATTTAAGAAAATAAATGTGGAAAATTATTTAAAGTATTCTGAAAATTCTGAGAATTTTTGTATATGTTTAAAATGAGATTCTAAGGCTCTCTGTAATTTTATTTCGAATTTGTATCATTTATGAAATTTTCATGATTTATTTGGCTTATGTTATATTTTAAATATAAAAAAATATTAATGCTACTGTTCTGAACCTTAGATAATTTTTGTGTGTTACTGTAGGGTGTAGAAACCGATCTGTATAGTTAGATTCTATTTTTAATCAGTTATTAATTTTTCTTTAATTAATTAGTTTCTCTATAAATTAATTAAGAAAATTAGTTATTTTGCCCAGAAAATTCTAAAATAATTTTTATAAGTTTATTTTGGAATTTTAAACAGTTCTGTATGTTAGTTTGATTTTTGGGCTTGGTTGTGTATTTATTTATATTATTTGGGTTTTATTTGAGAAATTGAGGAAAAATAATTTATAAATGTTAAAAATTATTTTTCTGGTCGTATATGAGAATTTGCTGATTATTTAGGGTTCTGGAAAAGTTATTTATTAAATTTTGTTGTCATATGATAATTTTTATAAAATTATTGAGTCTTTAATGTAATTATGATATTAAAGGGTATTTTGGTAATTTCACATAAAAAGTAATTATATGAATTCATGCGATATGTTAGAAACATCATTGTTTGTGTATGTGACATGATGGTTTGGACCTTTTGTGGAAAATTGTTTTAATTTACGTGTCATGCATGTTAAAATGGCATAGTTAAATTATTTCGATAATTAAGGTTTCGAAACAAAACCTTAACGCCTATTTTATTTTTTTCCTAAATTTTCGCTGTGTAATTGGACGTCTAGGAGCTAGTGGTCATCGAGGTGACGCAGCGAGTGGTTCGAGACACGTCAGCGGAAAACGCACTGTGTAAGGTAAGAAGAGTGGACATCTGCGCATAGGGTGTACGTTATGCGTACAACCTTGTTTTCTTATTTGTTAGTTATGTAATTATATTTGTGACCTGAATTGTTGCATTAGGTTGACTAGCATGAGGATAGTGCTAGAGATTTTAGTTAGTAGACATGCTAAGAGGATAGAGTAGGCGTGCTACTAGATTTTAGCTGCTTGTGTGAGTATAGCACTTGCAGGAATTATCTTGGGTGTGTATAACTCATGATAATAGGATGCCACCACGGAACTGCCGAGTGTGAGTACAGCGCAGGCAGGGCAACGATGTCTCGAGGGAACGGCCGAGTGTGAGTACAGCGCAGGCTAGACTAGTAGCCACCGTGGGAATGCCGAGTGTGAGTACAGCGCAGGCAAGGCAGATTACATTTCATGTCCGATCAACATGACTTGTTAGTATTTATGTGTGTGAGTGTAACTCACATTATGTTAGTGTGATATGGTGTTTATATATCACACGATGATTATTGTGCTTATGATGTTTATTTATGTTTAGTTGAAAGTTTATGTTTTCTGGTTTGGGGAGTTATGTCCTACATAGCTCTTCTTACTGGGCGTTAGCTCACGGGTACTCTGTGTGCAGGTAAAGGCAAAGCAAAGCAGTGAGTGGTGCGGGCTCGAGGCATGGACGAAACATGTTAGAGGCTGGGCTCCAGTTATTTTATGTTTTTAGAAATAAATGTTATGTTTTTAAATTTTCAGACTTGAATGGTTATTTTCCTTATGTTTTGTTATTAAACCTAGCGTCCAACATTTTTATTTTTAAATAATGAGATCTCATTGCTGCTTAAATTTTAAATACATATGTTCTCTTAGTGTCTTAAAGTATTTATTGTTTATTATTTTTAAATGGACTCCCTAAGTAACGTCTCGGGAAATCGGGGCGTTACAGTATGGTATCAGAGAAAAACGGTCCTAAAGAATCTGTGATAAGCCCTAACATGTAAAGTTCATCGCCAAGGACGAGCTCGACTCACTGTACTGTAAGCGGTTAAAGATTACTTAAGAATTTTTGCTTTTTGACTATGCACATTTATGTACTTAGTGTTCTCTTATAATGATCTCTTACCGCAATAATTCCTTTTCATTATAAGTTATTTACGTGTGTGGTTCAGGAAATTGAGAATGCTCCCTCGTAGATCAGTCAGAGTAGGACGTGGTCGAGGTAGGGGGAGAGCAGCAATGAATGCAGCACAGCCCGAACCGCCACAAGGATGGGAGGAACGTTTTGCGAGAATGGAAGAGACCATTCAAAGACAGAACGCAGAGATCAATCAACTGAGGCAGCAAGCTGGGCCACCTGTAAGGTCTGAAGCACCAATGGTTAGTCAGCCACCTGCCATCGTAGGGTTACCAGTTGCGGAGAATCGTATGGAGCCTTTGTTTGAAAGGTTTCGAAAGCAACACCCGCCAGTGTTTGAAGGCAGCATCGATCCTGTCCAGGCAGAGGAGTGGATCAGTGGGATGGAGAGGATCTTGAACATGATGGGAGTTCAAGGAAATGAACGAGTGGTGTGCGCATCTTTCATGCTGAGAAAAGATGCTCGGATTTGGTGGGAGGTAGTGGAGCAATCACGGGATGTTAACACTATGGATTGGGACGGATTCAAACAAGTGTTTAATGATAAATACTACAACTCAGCAGTGTTAGCAGCAAAAATGGATGAATTTACCAAGCTGACTCAAGGTAATCTCTCGGTGACAGAATATGCACAGAAGTTCGATCGGTTGGCGAAGTTTGCCAAGGATCTTGTACCTACTGACAAGGTACGAGCGGACCGGTTTGTGAGAGGTCTAAAACCAATGATAGCTCGGGATGTGGAGATTGTTTCTAGAGGTGCTTTCACCTATGCTGAAGTGGTGGAAATGGCTCTTACGGCTGAAAGAAGCGAAGAGAGAATCTGGAAAGATAATGTTGCTAGAAGAGATGCTAAGAAGAGTGGGGCAACCACCTCCACTGACAATAGGAAAAGGGTACAGGACCAGCCAAGCCAAGCCAGAAATGATAAACGGCCCAAGCCCAACAATGACAACCGTCCTGGTGGAAATGGTAGCAGAAACATTCCACCTTGCCCTAAGTGCACAAAACGCCATCTTGGTGAGTGCAGAGCTGGAGTTTGCTACAAATGTGGGAAGGAAGGTCATGTGAAGCGCAATTGTCCGACATGGGAACAATCTGGCAGTAAGGAAGAACAGAAGAAGGATGACAAGTACGTCCCAGCCAGAGTCTTCACCATCACCCAAGCTGAAGCTGAGGCAAGTCCTTCCGTCATAACAGGTCAGATCCCTATGGCCAATATCACATGTAAAGTTTTATTTGATTCTGGTGCATCACACTCTTTTATTTCTAGTAGAACTGTAAATGTTGTAAATGCACCTAGTGAAATATTTGATGTGGGGTTTGGGACTATGTTACCTTCTGGGGAAATTGTAATATCTAAAAATTGGGTTAAAGCTGTACCTTTATGGATAGGTGGGAGGGAATTGTATGTAGACTTGATTGTATTAGATTTGTATGATTTTGATCTAATTCTGGGGATGGATTTTCTTTCCAAATACGGTGCATCTATCGACTGCAAACGCAAGAAAGTGGTCTTTGCACCGGAAGGTGGAGATTCGTTTGAGTTCGAAGGCATAAGCAAGAAACCCAGAACTCCTATCATATCAGCGATGAAAGCTAGAGAAATGTTGCAACACGGATGTTTGGGGTATCTCGTGAACATGGTCAATGAAACCGAAGAGACAGAAAGGAGACCTGAAGAGACAAGAGTTGTAGCTGAGTTCCTCGATGTTTTTCCAGAAGAACTGCCAGGTTTACCTCCGCACAGGGAGATAGAATTTGTAATTGATCTGATGCCCGGGACAACGCCAGTATCTCGAGCACCATACAGAATGGCACCAGCAGAATTGAAAGAGCTCAAAACTCAATTGGAGGAATTACTAAAGTTGGGGTTCATCAGACCGAGCTATTCTCCTTGGGGCGCACCAGTGCTTTTTGTCAAGAAGAAAGACGGGTCTATGAGGATGTGTATTGATTATCGGGAGCTGAATAAGGTCACAATAAAGAACAGATATCCTTTGCCAAGAATCGATGATCTGTTTGACCAGCTTCAGGGGACCAAGGTGTTTTCAAAAATTGATCTTCGGTCGGGATACCATCAATTGAGGATCAAGAATGATGATATACCAAAGACAGCCTTCAGAACCAGGTACGGGCATTACGAATTTCTGGTGATGTCGTTTGGACTCACAAATGCCCCAGCAGCTTTTATGGACCTCATGAACAGGGTTTTCAAGGAGTACTTGGATCAGTTTGTCATTGTGTTCATAGATGATATATTGGTCTACTCCAAGACAGAAGAAGAACATGAGGTTCATTTACGTCTGACCTTGCAACGATTAAGACAACATCAGCTATATGCCAAATACAAGAAGTGTGAGTTCTGGTTATCTGAGGTTGGTTTTCTGGGTCATATTGTCACCGATGGAGGAGTGAAAGTAGATCCTGCAAAGATTGCTGCAGTGAAAGAATGGCCAAGACCAAAGAATGCCTCGGAAGTCAGAAGTTTTCTGGGTTTGGCGGGCTATTATAGGAGGTTTGTCGAAGGGTTTTCAAAGATAGCCGCACCGATGACAGAATTGACAAGAAAGAATCTGAAGTTCAATTGGTCAGATAAATGCGAGCAGAGCTTCCAGGAATTGAAGAGTCGGCTTATATCAGCACCTGTACTCAGCTTACCCTCAGAGGACGGGCAGTTCGTGGTTTACTGTGATGCATCAAAACAAGGGTTGGGATGTGTACTGATGCAGTCTGGTAAGGTGATAGCCTATGCCTCTAGGCAACTGAAAGATTATGAGCAGAGGTATCCGACACACGACCTGGAATTAGCAGCGGTTGTCTTTGCACTGAAGATTTGGCGTCACTATCTCTATGGGGTGAAATGTGAGATTTACACCGATCACAAGAGCCTCAAATACTTCTTCACCCAGAAGGAGTTAAATATGAGACAGAGGAGATGGTTGGAGTTAGTCAAGGATTATGACTGCGACATACTATACCACCCTGGTAAAGCCAATGTTGTGGCGGATGCACTTAGTCGCAGAGGGCCGGGAATGGTTTCTTATTTACAAGGAGTATCAAGGAAGATCCTAGAAGACATGGAACGCGCTGGTATAGAACTGATCACAGGAAAACTTGCAAAGGTTACACTTCAGTCCACCTTGTTAGAAAGGATCAGGGAAGGACAAAATGCAGACAAGAAGTTAAGTGACCTAAAGCAAGAGATGCAGGATGGGAATGCCAAGGATTTCACTATGTCAGATACTGGACTAATCAGATTCAAGGGGCGTATTTGTGTGCCAAACAATGATGAGCTGAGGAAAGAGATTCTGGCAGAAGCTCATACTACCCCATATTCAGTTCATCCCGGGACCACTAAGATGTACCATGACCTTAAGGTATTGTATTGGTGGCCGGGAATGAAAAAGGATGTAGTGGAATATGTGGCAAAATGCTTAACCTGTCAACAGGTTAAGGCAGAACATCAAAGACCAGCGGGGCTATTGCAACCGTTGAATATTCCTGAATGGAAATGGGATGAGATATCTATGGATTTTGTGACGGGGTTACCTAGGACCACAAAACAGCACGATGCAATTTGGGTAATTGTGGATAGGTATACTAAGTCAGCTCACTTCCTACCAGTGCGCATGACTTATTCTATGGATCAGTTCGCCGAGTTGTACATGAATGAGATAGTACGGCTACATGGGACACCGTACTCTATTGTGTGTGATCGGGATGCTCGGTTTACATCATCATTCTGGGAGAGTTTGCAAAGAGCGATGGGAACTCGGTTGAAGTTCAGTACAGCTTATCACCCAGAAACGGATGGTCAAACTGAGAGAACAAATCAAATCTTAGAAGATATGCTCAGAGCGTGTGTCATTGACTTTCAGGGATCCTGGAGTAGATACTTGCCACTAATTGAGTTTTCGTACAACAACAGCTACCAATCTACCATCGGGGTAGCACCATATGAAATGTTGTATGGAAGAAAGTGTAGGTCCCCACTTCACTGGGATGAACTAGGAGAGAGAAAACTACTTGGACCCGATGCAGTGCAACACACCAATGAGGCTATTCAGAAAATCAGGGCTAGAATGGTCACAGCTCAGAGTAGACAGAAGTCTTATGCAGACCTAAAGCGCAAGCATGTTGAGTTTGAAGTTGGTGATCATGTATTTCTTCGTGTGACTCCAAGGAAAGGAATCTCGGTGAAGAGGTTTGGCAAGAGGGGAAAGCTAAGTCCCAGATATGTCGGACCTTTTGAGATTTTGGATAGAGTGGGCAATGTGGCTTACAGGGTAGCTTTACCACCATCATTGTCCGGGGTGCACAATGTATTTCATGTGTCACAACTTCGAAAATATGTATCCGACCCATCGCATGTGCTGAGCTACGAGACCTTGGGTTTGCAGGAGGATTTGTCATTCGATGAGCGTCCAGTGAAAATACTCGATCGAAAGGACAAAGTTCTAAGGAATAAGACCATTTCCTTTGTAAAGGTATTGTGGAGGAACAGTGTTGTTCAGGAGGCAACCTGGGAATTAGAGTCTGATATGCTGCAGCAGTATCCCGAGTTGTTTGAATAAAATTTCGGGACGAAATTTCTTTTCAGGGGGGGATAATTGTAATATCCGTTTTCCCGGAAGGGCAATTTCGTAATTTTCCCATTGTGTGCATCCTTGTCATTTTTTTTTTCTTTTCCTTTGATGGATTATTGGATATGTATGACTTCCAATGGAAATAAAATTCATGGTTTCTCATGTTTGAGTTTTTGTGGAATCACAACATGAGAATAATGTCAAGTGAATAAATAATGGCTCGGGTTAAGTTATTTTATTTATTTAAAAATTATAATAGTAATTATTATTACTATTATGAGCATAATAGTAATAATAATATGCTTGAAATTATTTTATCTTATTATGTGTAATTTTTGATTTACCATAATATTAAATATTAGAATTTGTGAAAAGACCATAATACCCTCAAGTTTGGGATTGGTTCAAGGGGCATTTTAGAGACTTTATTTCTTCTGTTTTAACATGATTAAATATTCATAAAATTGATTAAATTTTTGAAATTTAACTGATAATATCAGTTGTGGAACTTAGTCAATTTATTTTATTTTTTTTTAAAGAAAATAAATAAATAAATTCCTTGAAAAGAGGATTTTACCACTTCAAACGCTAATTTATTTTTTTTAAAACCTATTTCCAAAACGTGTTACCATGATAATCTGATGAAGAAATCGTGGGAATATTGAGGGAATCAAAGGATTGAAGAGAGAGAGTGTTCTTATCGTTTTTTTTAAAGAGAAGAAATTTTTGAGTTCTTGCACTTGGGAAAAATCTGGGCAGTAAAGAGCATTGTAGAATCATTCTAGGGGAGGAAATAAACATTTTGAGTGTGAGAAATACATTTATAAAGCCTCGGATTGTGATTCACCATTTTTATCCAAGAAAATGCATATTCTTGGATAATTTTGGATTTAAGTGTGTTCAAGAGTGTATGGTGTGTGTGGGTGGTGATAAACAAGCTTAGGGGACTCCAATAATCGGTTTTGACGTGAAGAAATGGGCTGAAATGGTCTAGAGCAAGAAAAACTAATTTTGAGCTCCATTTTTGGCGGTACACCGGACTTGGAGAAGAAGACTTCGGAACAAGGGGTTACGGACATCTTTTTGGGCTGGGGTCTATTGATTTGAAGTTCTGGACATAAGGGGATCATTTTCCAAGCAAGAGAAGGATTGGAAAGCAGCAAAAGTCAGCCATAGAGTCGCCGTCGCCGGAGAAGAAGACAAAACCGGCGATATTTCCGGCGAACCCGATCTGGGTGTTTACTGAGGTGTTTTTTTTTGTTTTTCAATCTTAAAAATTAGTACATTAATTTTAGAGCATTTTCCAACTGGTTTCATATTTTTCTGATTTTTCTTTGAATTATTATGATTTATTGAAGTTTAAATAAAGATTAATTATGAAAAATATTTTTATTGTTCAGAAAAATATGATTTTATGTTTCAATGATATCTGTATGTTTTAGAATGACTTTGTACGTTTAGATTTAAGTTTTGATCGTATTTGATAATTTTCTTCAATTATTTACTTTTAAATGTGTGATTTAAGAAAATAAATGTGGAAAATTATTTAAAGTATTCTGAAAATTCTGAGAATTTTTGTATATGTTTAAAATGAGATTCTAAGGCTCTCTGTAATTTTATTTCGAATTTGTATCATTTATGAAATTTTCATGATTTATTTGGCTTATGTTATATTTTAAATATAAAAAAATATTAATGCTACTGTTCTGAACCTTAGATAATTTTTGTGTGTTACTGTAGGGTGTAGAAACCGATCTGTATAGTTAGATTCTATTTTTAATCAGTTATTAATTTTTCTTTAATTAATTAGTTTCTCTATAAATTAATTAAGAAAATTAGTTATTTTGCCCAGAAAATTCTAAAATAATTTTTATAAGTTTATTTTGGAATTTTAAACAGTTCTGTATGTTAGTTTGATTTTTGGGCTTGGTTGTGTATTTATTTATATTATTTGGGTTTTATTTGAGAAATTGAGGAAAAATAATTTATAAATGTTAAAAATTATTTTTCTGGTCGTATATGAGAATTTGCTGATTATTTAGGGTTCTGGAAAAGTTATTTATTAAATTTTGTTGTCATATGATAATTTTTATAAAATTATTGAGTCTTTAATGTAATTATGATATTAAAGGGTATTTTGGTAATTTCACATAAAAAGTAATTATATGAATTCATGCGATATGTTAGAAACATCATTGTTTGTGTATGTGACATGATGGTTTGGACCTTTTGTGGAAAATTGTTTTAATTTACGTGTCATGCATGTTAAAATGGCATAGTTAAATTATTTCGATAATTAAGGTTTCGAAACAAAACCTTAACGCCTATTTTATTTTTTTCCTAAATTTTCGCTGTGTAATTGGACGTCTAGGAGCTAGTGGTCATCGAGGTGACGCAGCGAGTGGTTCGAGACACGTCAGCGGAAAACGCACTGTGTAAGGTAAGAAGAGTGGACATCTGCGCATAGGGTGTACGTTATGCGTACAACCTTGTTTTCTTATTTGTTAGTTATGTAATTATATTTGTGACCTGAATTGTTGCATTAGGTTGACTAGCATGAGGATAGTGCTAGAGATTTTAGTTAGTAGACATGCTAAGAGGATAGAGTAGGCGTGCTACTAGATTTTAGCTGCTTGTGTGAGTATAGCACTTGCAGGAATTATCTTGGGTGTGTATAACTCATGATAATAGGATGCCACCACGGAACTGCCGAGTGTGAGTACAGCGCAGGCAGGGCAACGATGTCTCGAGGGAACGGCCGAGTGTGAGTACAGCGCAGGCTAGACTAGTAGCCACCGTGGGAATGCCGAGTGTGAGTACAGCGCAGGCAAGGCAGATTACATTTCATGTCCGATCAACATGACTTGTTAGTATTTATGTGTGTGAGTGTAACTCACATTATGTTAGTGTGATATGGTGTTTATATATCACACGATGATTATTGTGCTTATGATGTTTATTTATGTTTAGTTGAAAGTTTATGTTTTCTGGTTTGGGGAGTTATGTCCTACATAGCTCTTCTTACTGGGCGTTAGCTCACGGGTACTCTGTGTGCAGGTAAAGGCAAAGCAAAGCAGTGAGTGGTGCGGGCTCGAGGCATGGACGAAACATGTTAGAGGCTGGGCTCCAGTTATTTTATGTTTTTAGAAATAAATGTTATGTTTTTAAATTTTCAGACTTGAATGGTTATTTTCCTTATGTTTTGTTATTAAACCTAGCGTCCAACATTTTTATTTTTAAATAATGAGATCTCATTGCTGCTTAAATTTTAAATACATATGTTCTCTTAGTGTCTTAAAGTATTTATTGTTTATTATTTTTAAATGGACTCCCTAAGTAACGTCTCGGGAAATCGGGGCGTTACAAATATCAGGGGCGACACATCATTAGTCGCCCCTGATTTCTAAAATATTAGGGGCGACATAATTTTCACAAATGGGGAAAATTTCTCAACATCAGGGGCGATTTATACCAATATCAGGGGCGACTAATGATGTGTCGCCCCTGATTTCTAGAATATTAGAGGCGACATATAGTCGCCCCTAATAGAGTCGCCTCTAAAACCAATATTTCTTGTAGTGTATATTCCAAAATAACTAATAAGAAATGAGCATGAAGTCATTTTCCATACTCTTACAAAAGTGAGACTTTTTTATGTCAAATAATAGTGGTTAGATCTACTGATTTTTCTCTTAAAAACAAAAATCAAAGAATGGTTATATTCTAAATCTCTTACCTGGCATTCCTAGTTGTCTGGGACATTTTGATCTGAAAAATGGAGGGGGAATATTAAAAATGGAGCTGTAACAGGTTCAATCTCCCAGATTGAGACCCTATTATGCCTTTCCCCAGCAATTGATTCGTCCCAACCAACCTAATCAAGTATACAAACAAATGATGGTGGTATTATACAATAATAATAATGAATTCATTTTGCTTTCAGCCACAAATTATCCTTATTCATCAGTATTACAAAAAACATTCTTGAATTTTAGAAGGCAATATGTGAATTTAGATCCAAGAAAATCTAAGCATAAACCAATGTCATATTCTTTTTTCCAGCTATTATCAAAACAGGAATAAAGATTCAAGTATAGCTACCTTCTTGTTCCAGACTCTTCGATTTCAAACATCATATGAAAATGCATGCCTAGTGATATTTGGTTTCCACACACTATCTTGTAGTACTTGGCTAAAGGAATAACAAATTCTGATGGACTAGCGCTGCACATGCAAAGAAAAATTACACAGTTCACTTTGTAGCCTAATTATAATGCCCTCTCAAACTGATCAAAGTGAAATAAGATATTGAAATTTGCAATCATGAAAAATTAGTAGGTATTTGTGTTTCTGAAAAGAAGACAAAAAATGTAGAATCCCAACCTAGGATTGTAGAACACAGTGAAGGGACTATTGTTGGCTGCAACGTGAGCGGCAGTTGCCAGAATTCCAATATGCATACTGTCACTTGACAATACAGATGATGATAGGTTCGTAGGTTGCCTGTAAGCTCGTCTAATACAGAGAAGTAGATGTTGCTTTTCATCCCTGATCACAAACAATGAAGTTAAAAAGGTTTAAACAAAAAGTACTTTACAGTTCATAAAGAATATATATCCTCAGTTCATCATACCTGATAAATAGAACAGAGTCACCAGCAAAATGCCTCTTTCCACTTAAAAATAGACTCCATTATAAGCAATCATTTAACTTTAGCAGGGAAACAAAACAAAAGATAAAACAAGCTCAATTAAATTCCAACTAAGCCAGATATATTCAGTAATTATCATCTTTTGATAGCATATAAACTATCAGAGTTCCAACAAGTAAAACCATTAACTAAAAGATACGAAGTAAAAGAGAGTAAATTTATTTTTCTTAATTTAAACAATAATTCCTGGCTCTCAAGTGGTTGCTTTTTCAAATGCTCCAGATGCATTAGTGTCAAATGCACATAATTGTGTTATACTCAAGAATTAGGAATTTAAGGGAACAACACAAACATATTTACATCCACATGCATATGGTCAGATAAAGCATCACTGAGCCTCTCACATTCTTGTTATGAATATTGATAATTCAGCCAACAATAGTGTTGTGCAAGACTACAAGGAACATTAGGGGAAATACTATAAAATTATAGTACCACATAAGATACACAAAATCAAGAGCTCTTACAGTTATAACCATTGCATAGCTAAGAATCTCAATAAATTCCCAATGCATGAATCCCATAATCTGTGTTCCAAAAGAATCCAATAGCTTTACATCCTTGCTGCTAAATGGCTAATAATTCCTGAAAGATTAAAAAAAAAACCTTCAAAAACTTGTAAGTTGTTTCCATTTTTCAATAAGAAATATAATTTAAATATTTAATTGACGCAGAAAAGAGATTGAAAAGTCCAAGTTGCAATAGATATATGGATTCCACATGATTCAATCAATAAATGCTTCATCAATCATCTTTAGTTTTTTACATGCACAATTAATCATGATGTATCTACTCTTGCTTCTTATAGAACTAAAGGTGCAATAGATGTCTACTGTTGCTTCTTATAAAACTAAGGGTGCTTCTTTTAGGCTTAAGGTTTATAATTTTTTTTTATTCTGTTTGTAGGTAACAATTTTTTTTTAAAACAAGTTAGTTTATTTGGATCTTCTTTTTCCGTCATTTATGTGTCTATGAAGTTTCGAATAGGAAAGAGAAAACTAAATAGAATGAAGTGAACTCTTTTAAAAGTACCTAAAACTGATTATTAACTTGACGATACAATCCGTTAGGCACAAATATAGTTTCATTTGATTCTTGAATACACCTCAACCAATTAGCCTACAACACAGTAGGCATTAACCACAACACATATATTATCTATACCTCTTAAATATATTATCCCACACATGATGTATCACAATAACTAGAATTAATTATATATGAAATAGAATTGGTTATCAAAAAACAAATGAACAATTAACATTGACAACACCCTTCACAATAGAAGCCCCCTCCAACATTGCCTTAATGAATTAAGCAGCTAAGCATTAACCACAACACCATATTGAATCTACACCTCTTAAAAATTCAATTCTTGAAGAGCATAAATACAGATTACTTGTAAATGAAAAACTCAAAATCTCATACAAACCAAACACGACAAACACTTTAAAGAATCAAGCAAAACAACAAGTATCAAACAATTTTGAAATCAAAACAGATCTATTCATACCCAACGACAAAAAATTAACTTCAAACATTAAATTATAAACTCATATTTCAGAAAGGAAAAAAAGATAAAAAAAAATACCTCCATCCCAAACGCACCCACGGCCCCGTCGAAGGCCACTCCTTTACTAAGAACCCAAATCGGTGCATTCACGCCTGTGAGAGAGGAAGAACGAATGAGAGAATGAGAAAGAGAGGAATTGACTGTGATGTGAGAGAGAAGAGTAGACAATATTTGTTGTTTCTTTTTTGGTGTGACAGTAAAATAATCTATAAATTTAAATGGGCCAAAATTTCATTGAGTATTCATTGCCCGCCTTTTTTTTATGGACCCCCCTAGTCTTTAAAAGCCTTATTTTATGACATTTTTATAATAATGTTTATATGCAATGTCATTAATGTAAATTTTTGTTGTAGTGGAAGCAATATTACGGGTCTCTTGAATAAATTGAGCAGTAATATATATGTATATAGGGGATATATATATATATATATGAATGTATTTATATACTCCAAAATTAATTTTAATAATTAAATTAAATTATTGTTACTTTTAATATCATAATTAATTTAAAATTTGATATAAAAATTATTATAAATACAAAAGTTAATAATATGAAAAATTTAGAAAAAAAAATCTAGTTTTAAAAAATTTTAATAAATAGATATTTACATAATTTAATTTATTTTTAAAATTTTATTATTCATTAATTATAATTTTTTATTTGAATTTTGGCGACATTTTATGACTGTCGGCATTGGACTTTTATTAACTGTCGGCGTTGGGGTCAATAGCGACACATTTTAACTGTCGGCATTAGTCTCAAATTAACTGTCGGCGTTGGTGTCAATAGCGACACATTTTAATTGTCGACATTGATCCCAAATTAACTGTCTGCGTTAGGGTCAATAGCGACACATTTTAACTGTCGGTATTGATCTCGAATTAACTGTCGGTGTTGGGGTCAATAGCGACAGTCAAAAGCAACGATGACAATTATTAGCTGTCGGCGTTGGTCTCTATGCCTACAGTTTTTAACTATCGGCGTAGAGTCCCGCTAAGCAATGTTGACTGTCGTGGTTGGGTGTCGGGAAAGCCCAGTTTTGTAGTATTCCAAACACACCCTAAGGTAAAAGCAAACTATTTTCATGTATAGTTTAAAATATAGTGCACAATGTGTGCATTTTTTTTATATATGTTTAGACCATCTTAAGTGGAAAATGTGAAAAATGTGCTATATTTGACACAAAAAGTTCATAAGAAATATATTTTACACAACTTTTACAACTATGATCCAATACACAATTGTAAAAGTTGATGCAAATATGAATTTTTCATTAATTCTCATTTAATATTTATTAAAAATATAAAAATTAATAATTTCTTTTTTTCATTTTATTGTCATCTAAAAATCTAACAGAAATGGCCACAAATGCCTCTTTTTCATCACCACATACAATTACCCACTTTTTTATTTTTCCTTATAAACACTTGTTTTTTATAGTAAAATTTTCAAACTATCATTTTTGAATAGTTTGATTGTTTCAAACTCTCACACTTAGATTATTATTTTTTCAAATTTCTCAATTCTATATACTTTCATAGTCTCTTTATTGACGTCGTTTTTCATCAACTTAAATCTGAAGAGCACTAAACACAGAATTAAGAAAATAAATCAAAACAACCAGGATTTTACGTAGTTCAGCAAATAAAATCTGCCTAGTCCATGAGTCAATATTATTGAGTGGTGGTATTCTCTTAAAGCTTTTACAAAGCAATCTTGCAGAGTATTCTCAATATCAAATTGTGTGTATCTACAAATGAAATTCTCCGGTCTATTTATAGACTGGTTAACAAAATATCTTCCCTTATATTTCGGGAAGTTACAATTCAAATTTGAAATACGTGTATAATTAAATATATTAATCATGCAATATCCCATGATAATCGAGATTTATTATCAGATAACAACAAATCCCCAAGAAATAGGGATTTCCTAACAGCCACCGCATTCAAACTAGGTTACCGACCTCGAACATACAATTTACACACTTTCGAGATCGACCAATATCACGAGCTCGTCATTCTGGTTAGCCTCATCCTTAGCCAGCAATTTCATCGAGCTTAACCCTCGAAGATCAACATTTTCGAGCTTGAAATGAAGGTTTGAATTGCCTTAAAATACTTCGGAAAATATCCATTCTTTCGAGCTTGATGCTTAAACTCGAACCTTCTGAACTGGCGCTTCGGTCATCAATATGAACAAATTAGGAAACATGTTAATTTATACAAGTGCTGAGCTCTTACTTAGCATTTTTGAGCTTACACTTTACGAGCCTATATTTCGAGGCTTATTTATGACGATTTCGAAATTTGGGTGTAACACTCTTAATATCATATTCAAATAAATATAATTTATTTGTTCACAATTTTAAATATAAATTATTATTGTTCTTCAACTTTTTTCCAAAAATTATAATAAAAAAACTTGTTATATCAATTAATACTAATAATTTTAAATATAATGTTAAGAAAGTTTAGAATTTTTCAAAATAAATTATTGCAAAATAAACACATTACTTACAATTTCATTTAAATAATTAAAGAATAAACTCATTAATTACATTTTCATTAAATAAAAATTTGCATTGTCTCTACAAGATATAGGCTCATAGATATTTTACTCTTACTTTACTAAATTTTAAACTCGTTATTTGCAATTTCATTAAAATAAATAGTAAGGAGTAAACTCGTTGTTTACAATTTTGTTGTAAGTAAATAAAAAATTATTTTCTCCACAAGCATAGAATCTAGGATAATTAAATCACTTGTTTGTAATTTCAAATTTAAAACATAAATTTATTTTTTAATTTCTATTCCAATAAAAGTGATTAATTTTCAATAAAAAAACTCAAATGATAAACAAAAACGTAAACGTAAACTACTTGTTTACAATTTCAAACCAACTTAAATATAAGTTGTAAACTATCTATTTACTATTTCAAATTTAAATATAATGTAAAAAACTTATTTATACTTTTGAATTTTTAAGGAAATAGTAAATTGGTGTTCTTGATTTTTGTTTACATTTTAAATTACTTTTTTAAAATGTAAAAAAAAAATGCTCTATAATTTTGTACCTCAAAATAAATATAAATTTGAAATCCTAATTCAATAAAAATTAATAATTTTTTTAATATATTTTTCATATATGTTAACGCTATTTTAGTCAAATATTATAAGAAAAAGAGCATAGATGTCATTTTTTTTAAATAGAGGGTAATCTTGTGTATTATGTATGAAGAAAGGGTATTTATGTGGTTATCCCATTTAATTGTATAAAAAATATTTATTTACATTTAATCCTATAATAAAAGTAATAATAAATATTAAAAATGTCATAAAAGTAAATAAAAAATTAATTAACTAATGTTACTCCAAATATACATCATGTTAGAACATCTTATGCAAATCTATGATATATATATATATATTGCTAAAATATAACACACTTTTTTTTTAAAAAAAAAAACCTTATCCAATGGTGTGCTAAAAGTTGATCCAAATTTGAATCAAAATATAGTATGTAAATATTCATTTTTTTATTTATATTTTTGTCATTGCTTATTATTTTATTATATTTTGGTATCTTATTTATTGTTGGCATTAAATGTTCATTTTTTATTTTCTTTGTTGCCATTACTTATTATTATTATTATTATTATTGTTGTTGTTGTTGTATCTTATTTATTATTAACATTAAATGTAGACCTTTTAACATCACTTTTACATTTATGTGCATTGGAGCACTGTAAAAGTTGTGCTATATATGACATTTATTGATTTTTTTGTGTTAAATTTGGCACAATTTTTAAATCTCCCATTGGAGAAGGTCTTATATTATGCCCTAAATTTTGTACTAATTTTAAGCATGTGTTAAATTTGACACAGCTTTTGGCACACTATTTGAGTAATTTTTTTGTAGCGTGTGCTATATTTTAGCCTTGCATCACCAATTTGGCACTCTATTGGAGATACTCTTAGTGTTATTTTATAACTTATTAATTATGTGAAAATTCTACCATCTAATCAATATGATCAAATTAACAAAATGAGTTTAGGAACTATTTATATATTTATGTATGAGTAATGATTTGTGCACAAAAATATTACACCAACTAATGTGGTAGTTTCATTTAACTAATCAAATTTATTTCAGGCAACACCCACTATTTTAAAAAACTAGTGTTGCGTCAGTTAGTGTAATATTTTGGTGCATAATTAATTTTGGTGCATATAATATTATTTTATATATATATATATAAATTGGACATGCATGGTTAACTCATTTTCGATTAGATAAATGGCCTGAATTTTTACATAGAAAGCCATTTTATAGAGCAACGAGGTTCTTTTCTCTAAATAAATAAACCAATAATATAAATGAAAATTAAAATGGGTCTCTAAGATTAGGCTAATAATCCCTTTTAAAAAAAATTATATTAATAATGCATAATCAGAGTGATTAAAAAAAAATCAGATTGAGTACGTATAATTCCATTAATATAAAATCATATACATAGTAGTATCAAGACACAACAATGGTATTAATCAAGAAAGGGTAAAAAGGACCAAAACCTATACTAGACCACAAACTTGGAGTTTTACACCGAAACATTAACACAATCAAGAAGAACACAATTGGGATAATAAAGGTGAATAAGCCACCACTAATTCTAGTGTTTGATGATGCCTTGGCTGATTTTGTTCTTCTCCTTTCCATGCAAGCTCTCTTTGATTTCTTCGCCAGTTGAAGTTGCACAATCTCCCTCACCAACCTCCGGTCATAAGCATCCAATGCCGGCCCTAGTGGAGGCCTCGGCGGCTTCGGCGCAACCTTCTTCGAGTTCATCTTAGTATCTTTATTCTTATTATTACACGAACATTCTCGACAAATATAAATACTCGTCTCTTTCTCCATTCTCCTATTACTACTTTCTATTACTAACTCCACCTTTTCATTTGTGTTAACGTTACTATAGCCAGATTTTACCGAATTGGAACGTGAATTGAACCTATTTCGAGTACGATTATATATTGATTTAACAACAAAGCCCAAAATACCACGTAGAGCTTTTGAGAATATTATTACTTTCGTATTTCGATGATCTTCATATGATGAGGTTGTTCTTCTTCCACTTTCGAGATCTAATTCAATATGATGATCTTTCTCTCTTGGTGCCATGATTAGTTTCGCCTAGGATTAATTATATGAGTTTGAAACACAAAAAGGAAAAATAGAAATAGTTCTTACAAAACTATGGTAGACTTCTCAACAAACAAAAAAAGGTTATATATATAGAGGGTTAGAATTTGAAACCCTAGATCAAGATCACCATTCATGCAGCTGAGACAGTTAGTCATTACTGGATATAATAACCAAAAAGAAAGAAAAGGAAGAAACCAATGACTAAAAAATTGACAAGAAACGGTGATAACCACCATATGGTCTTATCAAATAATTTACCAGAAAAAACCATCATTAGAACTACTACTCTAAAAAGCTGCGATTAATCCTTAAACCGTCTTCTTTTAGACACAGATATAACATTGATAAAATTAAATAATCTATTTTCACTTGTACAACGTTGTGGTTATTATATCTGTTATTTTCTTTTTTAAGATTATATGTTGGTTTTATTCATTTATTGGCGTTATGGCAGGTAAAAACAAATATCATAAAACAACTAATATAAGGTGTCAGCCTGACATGGTTGACCAATTAAAATATTTGTACGTTAAGTTATTGTCAAAACAATGAAACTGTATGAAAGAAACTGAAATCGGGATATTTAGCACTACTGGTCCCTGAACTATACCACTTATTACAATTTGATCCTCAGAAGTTCAATATGAACAATTAAATCCTTAAAATTCCAATCCAATATGAACAATAAAGTCCTTTATTTGTAGTAACAAAAATAATAGAAAACAATAAGTAGAGTTGTATTCGCCTGTCATCATATCTGAATGTAAAGAAAAATTAAAAAAATTATCTGCACAATCTAATAAATTAATGCACATTGAAGCTGCTGAAACTTAATTTTAAAACGAAAAAACAATAATAAGTAGTTTAGTTCAAGAACTAGTGGAGTCAAAATCCCTTGAAATCAAATCAGAAACGTACATTTAGATTTCCTTGATTAGCTTGTGACCAATTCTAAACGAAGCATAAACATCAATACAAGCACTCTTAACAAGCTCCTTCTCAAGCTTCAAAGACTCAAAATCATGACTTAAATAAACAATATTATCCTTACGTGGTTTCGACCGAGGAAGTTTGACCAATTGATAAGCAAGTGTTTTGAGGCCAATCAGCTCTGCTCTTCCACCGAAGCTAAAGGGGTAACGTTCTTTAGCCAAACTACGTACATCAATCAACCTCTTCATCTCATCATCGCAACATGATATTCCATACTCATGACGTAGATTAGAAACGATATCTTCAACTCCAACTCCCACAAATGTGTTGTTTGGATCACTAATAAAGCTCTTCAGAGATCGAGTAATGACGAAACTGCTCATGTGGGTGAGTTGGATAAAGAGACATTTGGTGCCTACACAGAATTGCATGGTGGAAATTTTGTGGCTCATTGGATTGATAGGACCCCATTTGCAGTTGAGCCCTATAATCTTTTGTGGTTGGGGAATGGAGTCAACCACGTTGATCTTCCACCAGTATTCGACTATGGAAGTGTGACTGTTGCTTCTATGATTTGACCGGAGTATGAGACCAAGTACACTGACACCACCATTTTTTTAATTGTCGTTTTTGGTCTTTCACCTAATTAAACCCTATGGATGCTTGATGTTTCGAATGTAATATTTATATTTATATATATATACATAATGTTAGATTATATTTTGGGTTTAATGGGAATTCAAGAAGTCAGAATAACCATATGTATGAGATTAATAATGAAAAAAGAGACGTTTTGGAAGTTGTTGCGCAGTATATTAATGGGTCACCGTTTTCAAAAAAAAAGGTTCACTGAAGTGGTTTATATAGTTTCTTTTCACAATAATAAAACGAGCATTGAACACAGGGATTATTTGTTAAATTTTTTTTAAATATATATTTGTATAAATCAGTATATGTAGTCTTGTGATTAGATATTGTCATTCCATAATCTCAATATTTGATATATTAGATCGTAATTATCAGAATTTAAATTTATTGTCCAAAAAAAATTTATATCTTGAATAAGACACTATTTATATTAATTTTTTAACAAAATATTAATTCTAATAAAATATAATTTAATATGTGTCTTAGTCTAATTAATTAACAAAACATTAAATCATAGTCTAATTAATTAACAAAATATTAATTCTAAGATACTATTTTATTTTGAAAGGATAACAAAATACTTTTAATATGTATGTCTCAGTCTAAATTATTAGACAACAATTAAAATACATTTTTTAGAAAGAAAATTATTAATGTTGTCCATATTTTCACCTTCCCTCTCCACACATATCACTTAAGAGTGATTAGTGATGAGGTATGTAAAAACTGAAGACTTTTCAGGTTTAAAAGTCAAAATGAAAAATAGGGAAAAAAATTTAGATTATATATAAATAGTGGGACCCACATTTTTTTTATTAATATTCAGATTTTTCTTCTCTTTTCTTTCTCTCTCCCCCACACTCTTCTCTTCTTCTTCTTCTTCTTCTTCTTCTCTCGGCAAACCATGGCAAGGCACCAAACCCAACCACCATCGGCCACCACTTTTGACGCACGACAGCTCATCGATTTCGCCTTCTTCGGCGACCTCAACTGCCAAGCGGCATCGCCCAACTCACCGTCAATTGTTCAGAATCGCCAGTCAAAGTCTTGGTCCGTCAACTTTGACTGTGTTTTTCGGCCAACTTCGACCACCTCTCGACGAGTGGTTGATACCCTTGGAACCATCATGGAGAGAGGAACAAAACCCACTAAGCCATTCTGGTCAATTCGCCGTTTTTCTCCGACGAGATTTTGGATATCTCCGCCCTTTGGAAGCGTTTTTTCAGCGACATCGGCGGTTGTTTGGACTAATGAGTTGCATATTTTTTATGTACTCATTGAGGGGATCATTTTGATATATGCCATGCATATTTTCGTCGACGTTTCCGATACACCGCTCACTGCCGCCACCAACTGCTATTGTGCACCGCTTGGGTGAGGTTCTAGAACTTGAAATTTTAAATATGGTCATATTATATGTCATTGGGCATGATTTTGATTAAGGAATGCAATGATGATAATCTTTTGCTCATTTGATGCATGTAGGAAAAACGTGATATTAAAATCGGACTAAATCACTCTAGGATCATCGTTAAGCTTAATAGTGTCACTTTGAGCTCAGATTGAAAATTCTGAGGTAGGGACTCAACTTGACTATTGGACTTATTTTACGCGTATTGAATTGCATTAAACATATTCCAATTTTGATATTTATAAAATGTTTGAAAAATTAAAAACTTAATATGCATGTTTTCTGATCTGTTCTGAGGGCACTGAGTGCCAAATATATTGTTTTCACATATTTATGCAGGTTATGATTTTTGGGTTTTATTCAAATGTAGCTATTATGCTGCCCAATTTTCTAAAATATAAAGGGAATATGTTTCTTTCTTTTCATGTTTATCTGCATTTGGTTGTATTGATGAGAGCCATAGTGATCATGATTTGTGCATGTTGGTGTTCACGACCTAGTCTCTGTGTCATCATAGGTCGATCAGGTGTCCACTCACCTGTAGGTGTAAAGACCTAGTATCTGTATATAGGAAGTGTTTTGAGCCTCCCATTTGTGGTGGTTATCAAGTCCGGCTACCCAGTTTAGGATGTCGGTTTTTCTATGATGGGTAACGGGAACTAAGGATCTGGTGGACGGTGTGATGTGCACTTGTAGCTATGCTCTTATGATTATTTGTGGTTTCTCTCTATTTTGGTTTATACATGATGATGTATGTTTTGTTTTCAAAGCTAACCATGCAGGGGTTGTATTAAACTTCTGGGTTCTATGTTATTAGTCGCTTTCCTACTGGGCTTTATAAGCTCACCCCTATCTCTCCCATTCCAGGAGCCTAGTGACGCGAATGTGGAAAAGATGAATTATCGATGGAGCCAATGTGTTTAGCCTATTTCTATTTAGTGTCATTGTCTTATCTTTTGAACATTATATGTATTCGACTTCGAATCTAATGATTGGTATATCTGAATGAGCTATGAAATAGTTAGGGATGAGGAATGGTGGATGCTAAGTATTATTTTGGGTGTTTATGACTTATTAAATTTAACTGTTTGGTAATTACATAAATGTGGGAATATTATTGTTCTATGTATAATAATAAATGATCATGTTTTTATCACTAATATTTTTATATATAATTATAGGAGCTATTCCATTATTTTAACTTATAATTATAGTACTATTTACAATAAATTAAATGATCATTTATAAAGATTATTTTCCGACAAGAGTCAAAGTTTGACCTTTGACCACCCAAGTTGTGGATATTATAAATCTGCCACGGCCTAAGGCTCGGGCCGTGACAGAAAAATGGTATCAGAGCACCGGGTTTAAATACCTCGGAGTGTGTCACCAAATAGATTAAATTTATTTTAAAATAAAGTATTTTGATCTATAAAGGCATATGTATATAGATAGCATCCATTCCTCACTAACTAGTTAGCTTTTGATTTACTGACCTAAGAAAATGCCTTTGAAAGGAATCTACATTCCTGAGATTCCCTGAGAAGGAATAACATGGAGAAGGCCTGCAAATGATGTCCCTGAGGCTGAGATTCCCTCTCCGCCAGCTACATTCCCAATGAATGCCATTCTTGAGGCTTTAAGAGGCATTCTTGCCCAACAGATGGATCCAACTGCCCAACAGAGAAATCACTGTCATATCTTCCACCGGATTCAAATGCTTGAGTTTAAAGGTGGACGAAATTCCATGGTGGTTGAAAGATGGTCGAGGTAGATAAAGAAGAGTTTAAACATTATGGGAACACCTGAAGAGTATCATATTAATTTTAATGCGTCCAAGTTGGAAAGGAGCACACCGGATTGGTAGAGAGCCTTAAGTAGAATGAGAGGAATTGATGGGATGACTTGAGGAAATTTTGAGAAGGGTTTTCAAAGAACAACATTTTAACCCATCTCATAGGAGGACTTGATTGGATCATTTGATTGCTCAAGATCAATGATAGGTTGATGAGATCACAGAATGACTAGATAATGATGGATGTGAGTAAATGAATTTTACATGAAGTTTGTAGAGTTATCTTCCTATGCTTATGTCGGTACGGTCGATCAACCTCTTTTGATTGAGCAGTTCCTTTGTCACTTAAACCCTTCCTATGACCTTTGGAAATTTGAATGAGTGTGTGACAGCAGCCTTACGGACTGAGGTTCATCAAGAAGGAATTGAAAGAAAGATCTGACCCGAGAAAGAGGAACTGATAGGAAAATGAACAAGAAGAACCAAGGGCGATGGTTATCCCAAGGACAACGACTTAGTGGGGAGCAATAGTACCGAATATTCAGGAAAGACTCGAATTGGGCTGTGGGTGTTTCAGTTGTGACCAACAGGGTCATAAGAAGAAAGATTGCCCAAGACGACTACAGAGGTTCCAACCACCACATGGAGGACCCATAGGGAGATATTGTAACGTCCTGGTTACCCCAGAACAGTTACAGTGAACCAAAAATTTAACTCGTTACTTGAGCTCTTTGGTTAAAAATGTGCTTATAGGTATTATTAACAGGTTAAGGTAGAAAACCAATCAAAAGGAAAGGATATATTTTATTTAAAACATAAAACTGTCCATGGGCCCATCAAAAACATTTACAAGTTATTTACAACTCAAAATGGTCATTACTGTTTAAATTTACAACCCGCCGACCTAAGCGGCAAAAATAGGGTAAACTCTTCAGTTCCTCTGAGAACTCCTTGGCCACGGTGGTCAAGCGGCCGCATATGTACACATCACCACCTAAGCTCTCCACTCAAGGCTGGGTGAGCTTCTCTTTCCCTTTACCTGCACCACATAGCACCCATGAGCCAAAGCCCAGCAAGAAAACACAACATAGCATGAATATAATATCAACAATGATCATAATAATCATTCAGGAGTTTCAGTCCAAAACAAATGAGTGACAATTGCAAAAGTCACTAAGGTGGGTTCCGTTCCCTCTAGCCATGTGACGATAAGGTCACTGGGGCTTTACAAATAATTGATCCTTTCACTAGCTTAGACAGGATAGGTGCCTAATGAACTAATCACCAACATAACCTACCTCATGGCCATAGAGTCATAACCATGGGATTCTGCTCCCTAGCCATGTGACAAACTGTCACCTAGGCCTTTGGCCCTGGCTCTGAGTAACTAATCATAGACTAGATAAGCGCTTATAAGTTTCTTCAACCTTAGAATCGGTCCAGCATTAATGCTCCTAGAGTCATTCAACGCTGATATCGATTAGATCTAATCTTTTATCGGCCCTGCGTTCAGGACGCTTATGCCGTTTTTGACTCTCAGGTCAATAATATGCGACCAGTGCTGACCCTGACTAATCAGTACCATACTCAAGTAAGCAAGCTCTGCTAAGCATTTAATATGCAATCAATGTCCACATTTATCAACCAACATGCCTCAACAATAATCATGCATTTCATATACACAGGGTGCAGTTTTCTTACCTCTGATTCGAGCGAGAATGAATAAAAGAACAACCCTTGAGAACGATCTGACTTTTAGTCCTTTAGCGGTCACCTAGTCATAACCAAATATGGGACACCATCAATAAAATGAATAACAAGGGTTCCCAAACCAAGATCTAGCCTCCGGGACATCAATCCCCACTAATTCGGGTAGTAGGAACAATCCTGAGGCCTAAAACCAAGTTCCCGAGGTCAAAACACTCAAACAGCCTCAAAACCTTGCCTAAGCCGCGGCCCTAGCACCTTGAGCTACGGCCCCCATCCACACCAGGAGCAAGGGCCGCGGCGCCCCTTACCCAGGGCCGCGACGCCCAACACGCCCAAAACACTTCCAGCTGCTTCTTCGATCTTGGGCCGCGGCACCCAAGAACAGGGCTGCGGCCCCCCACCCAGAACCAACCAAGAACTTGATTTCCTTCATCCTAAACCTTCCAAAAACACACCTAAACACTTCCAAAACCAAAAATCAAAGTTCCCAAACTTCCCAATGATCGAAAACCATCAAATCCCGAGGCTCAAATGAACCAAAAACTCAACGATTCCCAAAATCCAATTCGAAGCTTAGAAACTCTAAAACTCAAAACTTAAAACTTAGATTACCTTTGATTGGGTTGTTTTCCGTCAAATCCTTCGGTCAAGAGGCTTCTAATCTTTCCTAGGATCGCTATGCCTCAATCCTCGCTTGATTCTGACTCCTAGAACTCAAGATTTCTTTGAAATTTCCTCGAACGGTAAAATGAACTAACAGGAAGAGAGAAAGTGTTTTCTAACGTACGGTTCTATCTGACAATTTACTTCAAGCTTAAGTAACCTCAAATAAAACCTAGTGCTCGGGGTCCCGAAAACATCCCCGGAAACATTATAGTCAAAACTCCCAGAATTTCCTTCTGATCTCAATGACTCCCAATTTATCATCAAATAAACATTCCCATTACTCAATATCCCAATAAATGACCATGTTATGACAAAACCGCTAATCCACAATATAAGACCGTCTCATGCCGAATAGATCGAATATATCTCCATAATAATGGGATCTCATCCATAACTCACAATATGCACCAAAATACACAAATATGCCTGCAACAGTCCAAATTACCAAAACACCCTAATAATCAAATGTGGACCCACATGCATGCATATAACATCATATTATAATATAATTCACATAAACATGCACATTATCATTTAATGGCATAATTAAATAATTATGGCCCTCCCGGCCTACTAATCCAGCCATTAAACTACATTAGGGATTTCGGGGCATTACAATTATGCTAGGTCTACTCATTTCAGAGGGCAACCTAAGAGTAACCAGTCTCAGAACCTGCGCCAGGGCAACAATCCCAATATCAACATTAGTTCAAGCCCCAAGGTTTAGGATTCAACCCGGGGTACTCACAGAGTTTCCAAACTCCTATTTCTGATGGGAGTCAGAGAGGGTTCAATCAAGGAAAAGGTTCTGGTGCAAGCACAAGCCATCCTGGTCAAGGAAAAAGGAAAGCAAAGGAAAGAGCCTCTGGTCAAGCTTATGTTCTTGGTGGTGATGATGTGCAAAGAGGAACATGCCAAGGAGTTGTGGATGGTATGGTTCTTATCTCACACTCTTAGGCTCATGTTTTATTTAATACTGGCACATCAAATTCTTTTATATCTTGAAGGTTGCTAGCCTGCTGTGTTTGAGTTGGAAAAAAATTTAGTCCTATATTGCCGTTAAGTATGCCTATGGGATGGCATGGTGAAGTATCAACCATCTTCAAATCGGTTTGTATTGTGTTTGAAGGGCATAAGTTATTAGGAAACCTGATGGTGTTACCTATGGGTAATTTTGATGTGATTCTTGGCATGGATTGGTTGTCTAAGTACCAAGTCATTGTAGATTGCTCACGCAAAAGGGTGACTCTTTTAACTCCAAGTGGAGATTTCATTGTACTTCGAGCCAACATGAATGCAATAAGGTAGAATCTTATTCTTAAGGCATGTTTAGGTGGGAAAAGAAACTTAGAGTGTTACGGGAGTCTATTTGCAATTGAGGATGAGTCTAGGCCTCTAGACAAGTTTCCTTGGATGTCAGTGGTTAGTGGCTTTCCAGATGTGTTTCCTGAGGATTTGCAAGGACTACCACCTGATATAGAGATCGAGTTTTGCATTGATTTGATTCCCGAGACTCAACCAGTTTCTATTACACCTTATCGAATGGCACCTACAAAGGTTGGCAGAATTGAAAAAACAATTGGGTGAGCTAATGGATAAAGGTACATCAGGAATAGTACTTCCCCGTGGGGAGCTCCAGTTTTGTTTGCCAAGAAAGCTGATGGATCCTTGCGATTATGCATCGATTATAAGAAATTGAATCAGATGAAAATTAAGAACAAGTATCCCTTGCCAATGATGTAGGAGTTGTTTGATCAACTCATAGGTTCAAAGTATTTTTCCAAGATTGACTTAAGGTCATGTTGTCATCAATTGAGGATTAAGGAAGAGGATATTTCTAAAACTGCTCTCAGAAGATGTTATGGACACCTTGATTTTTTGGTGATGCCATTTGGATTGATGAATGCACCTGCAGCATTTATGGACCTTATGAATAGAATCTTTAGACCCTATTTGGATAAGTTTGTGGTTGTTTATATTGATGACATTTTGGTGTATTCCAAGACACTTGAGGACCATACAGAACATTTAACAATTGTATTGCAAACTTTGAGAGAGCATATATGCTAAGAAAGAGAAACGTGATTTTTGGATGAGCGAGGTCAAATTCTTAAGGCATGTAATATCTAAAGAATGCATAACTATGGATCCTGCAAAGATAGATTCTATCTTGCAGTGGGAAAGACCAAAGAGCGTTACTTTCAAAGTTTCTTGGGTTAGCAGGTTACTATCATCGCTTTGTGGAGAATTTTTCTCAAATTGCTATGCCTTTGACAATGCTAACAAGAAAGGATTTAAAGTCCACGAGTGATGACAGTTGCGAAGAAGCTTTCAAAGAACTTAAGCCAAGATTGACTATGACGACTATTCTCGCTGTGCCTAATAGTGATGAACCTTATGTGGTATTCACTGATGCTTCTGGAACTTGTTTAGGTGGAGTTCTCATGCCAAATGGCAAGGTTGTTGCCTATGCTTCATGCCAATTTAAGCCACATGAGAATAACTATCCTACACAAGACTTGGAACTTGCAGCAGTGATTTTTGCCTAGAAAATTTGGAGATGTTACTTATGGGGCAAACTTTGAATTATATTCTGATCATGAAAGTTTAAAGTATCTCTTTACTCAAAGAGACTTAAATTTGATGCAAAGAAGAAGAGTTGAGTACATGGAAGATTATGATTTCACTTTGCAATATCATCCTGGAAAAGAAAATGTGGTCGCTGATGCATTAAGTAGAGAACCTCATGGCACTTTGGCTTGTGTTGGCTCTTAAGGATTGGAAAAGAACGATCGTGGTGGGTGATTATGAATTAGAGTACTAGGAAGGAAAATAGATTGTTAGTGTTTCAAACGTAGTGGTTACACCAGTGATACTTCATCAAGTTAAGCAATGTCAGTGGCAAGATGAGAAATTGAGACTTATCTGGAATCTTATCTGAAACGGTGAGCAGTTAGATGGATGGACAATAAATGCCGAAAGATTCTTATACCATAAGGGAAGATTGGTCGTTGCAAATATCCTTGATCTTAGAGAGTCTGTTATGATCGAGGCTCATAGGTCTAAATTTTTTGTACATCTGGAAGCACAAAGATGTACCAAGACTTGAAAAGACAATACTGGTGGGAAGGTATGAAGAGAGATGTGGCTAACTTTGTAGCTAAGTGTATGGTTTGCCAGCAGGTTAAAGCTGAGCAACAGAGACCTTCAGGGTTGCTTCAACCTTTACCTATACCAAAATGGAAGTGGGACAAGATCATGATGGACTTCGTGACGGGATTACCATTAACACCATTAAAGCATGACACTTTCTGGGTGATTTTCGATCGTTTGACCAAATCTGCTCATTTCATTCCAGTTAGGAAGGATTATAAGGTTTCTAGACTAGCTCGACTTTATGTGAGTAATATACTTCGACTGTATGGGTTGCCTTCCAGCATTGTTTCTGATAGAGATCCTCAATTTACATCAAGGTTTTGGTGAGCCTTGCAAAAAGATTTAGGAACTGAACTTAACTTGAGCACCGCTCACCCCCCTCAGACAGATAGACAGTCTGAGAAGACTATCCAAACTTTGGAGGACATGCTTCGTTCTTGTATTTTGGATTTTTGGGGTAGCTGGGGAGAACACTTGTCATTGGTGGAATTCACTTATAATAATAGCTACCAGGCCAGTATAGGCATGACTCCTTATAAGGCCTTATATGGGAGACCATACAGATCACCTTTGTGTTGGGCTGAATCATATTAGCATGTCACAATTGGACCTCAAATTATTGCTAGTACCACTGAGAAGATCAAAGACATCCAAGAGAGAGATAAGGTTGTTCAAAGTCGTTAGAAGAGTTATGCTGATCTCCATCGACGAGAAGTTAAGTTTGAGGTTGGTGACTATATCTTCTTGAAAATTACTCCATTGCGTGGTGTGATAAGATTGGAGTGAAGGGTAAGCTAGCCCCGAGGTATATTGGACCTTTCGAGGTTATCGAGAGGGTTGGGGAGGTCGCTTATCGATTGAACTTACCATCGTGGTAGGGGCATGTTCACAATGTGTTCCATGTGCTAATGTTGAGTAAGTATGCTCCAGACCCGTCGCACGTCATTGCGTATCAGGCTATCTCTCTTCAAGAGGACGTGACATATGAAGAACAACCTATCAGAATCCTGGCGAGAGAGTTAAAGGTCCTAAGAATAGAGAGATTTCTGTAGTCAAGGTCTTATGGCAGAACAATAGAGAAGACGAGGCTACTTGGGGGTTAGAGTCGGAGATGTATGAGAAGTATCCTCATTTGTTTAATTTTCAGCTTGAGGTTGTACTTTGAAAATTTCGGGACGAAATTTCTTTAAGGAGGGAGGAATGTAAAACCTGAAGACTTTTTAGGTTTAAAAGTCAAAAAGAGAAAGAGGAAAAAAATAATTTAGATTATATATAAGTTGTGGGACCCACTTATTTTTTTTACTAATATTCATATTTTTCTTTTCTTTTTCTTTCCCTCTCCCCGACACTTTTCTCTTCTTCTTCTTCTTCTTCTTCTTCTTCCTCTCTCGGCAAACCATGGCAAGGCACCAGACCCAACCACCATTTGCCACCACTTTTGACGCACGACAGCTCATCGGTTTCGCCTTGCCTCAGCGACCTCAACTGCCAAGCAGCATCGCTCAACTCGCCGTCAATTGTTCGGAATCACCAGTCAAAGTTTTGGTCCGTCAACTTTGACTGTGTTTTCCGGCCAACTCTGAACACCTCTCGACAAGTGGTTGGTACCCTTGGAACCAGCGTGGAGAGAGCAACAAAACCCACTAAGCCATTCCAGTCAACTCGCTGTTTTTCTCCGACGAGATTTTGGGTATCTCCGCCCTTTGGAAGCGTTTTTTCGGCGATTGTGTAGAGTCCAAGAACTTTACTTAGCTAATTATTTAGTAGTATTATAGTATGTATAGTATTATCTTTGTTACTGTGGATTTTTGGTTCAGCCGGGAATTATTTGGACACTCATAGTAGTACTTGTAGATTTTCTAAGTTTAACCTATAGTTTAAGAATATTAATTTTAACCTAAGGTTTGATTAATATGACTGATATTGATGATGATATTTATTATATTATAAGGTTTAGATAAACCCAATAAGATAGTAACACTTGTCTTATGTATGATTATTAAGGAATTATTATTTTAATGATAAAATAAGAGAAATATAAGACTTAGTATTCACCAAAATCTGATAGGAGCATGATAATTGTCACAATTTTATTTATTTGTGAATTAGGTTGTAAATAGATTTTTCGTAACTTTAGGGTACTGTAACTTCCGACCTGTTTTTGACCCAGTTACATTAGGAATTTCGAAAAATAGTATTTCTTAAAAGTTGTAGATAATTTAATGAGCTTTCTAACGGTATAAAGAGATTCCAAATCGGAGTTCTACAACGTCAGATATGTTAATTTTACTGAAGGGGAGTTTAGAGTTACGAGATTTAGGGAGTTAGAAGTTAGGATTCTATTTGTTTTTATTATTTTAAAAATCAAGCTTTGAATCCTTAAATCTCTCTGAAAAATTTGAACAATGCCTAAGCCTTTAGCTGAAGGATATTCAAATATTTTCAATTAAATTTATTATTTTTATTCAAAGCTAAAAAGAAGATTTTTATTCCTAGAACTCTATAAATAGGACCTAGTACCCAGCCATTATTCACCTTTTGCTCTAAGTTCAGAAGCTGCTAGTGTTAAGTGAGTGTGAGAGTGTAAACACCTGGTTTGGGAAAACTATAAGCTTAAACATCATAAGCTTATCAAACACTTTGGGAAGTGAGTTCTATAGTATTTCGGTGGAGGTGTAGATTGGTCTTACAAGTCTTTGAGGTAAACCAAAACTTTAGTTCATTTGCTTTATGTTATTTCCTCTTTCATAACCTTCTACTCAGTCCCCTAACCTCATTCTTATTTTGGTTAGGGAATCCAAGTTCTTAAACACATAAGTTTCGGTAAGTATGTTTTTCAATGGTTTAGTCTTTCCATCCTTTTCATTTCTTCTTCTTCATAAGACTCACTCTTTCTCATATGGTTTTAGGAGTGTTCCAAAAAGTCCCAACTCAGTCCACATATCCCGGTAACTTTGGTAAGGAAAATAGGGTAGAATCTATACGTGTATTGCTTATGTGTTATGTTATGAAATATGATATGTTGTGAATATGTTATGAATGTGTATGTTTGTAGGCTTGGGCTTATGCCCTATTTGACTAACAAGACCTCAAAAAGATTATGGGCATATGCCTACTTAGCTAGTAGGACCCCACTAATCTCATGGGCATAAGCTTGTTTAGTCTATGGGACCCCAAGTAATAATGGCCATTATAATAAGTGTATGTATTAAGTGTTATGATATGTCTTTACGTTTATTATGAAATTTATGTGTATGACTATGTGTTAGATTTTCCTTGCTGGGCCTTAGGCTCATTCCTTTTTGTTTTATGTGCAGGAAAATAGCTTTAGAGGCGGTAAGATTCGTGACGCTTAGAGGATGTGTATCGATGGTGAATGGAGTCAAGGGGCCGAGCGTTATTCGATTCGAGGATGTAGTCTCATTTTACCTCTTTATGGTTTTATATGTATTTTCCGCATTTCTTATGTAATTCTTTTCATTTAAATCATGTTTTTGTTTTTAAAGACAATGGGATCCCATATCCTTCTTAGTATTCTATTTTGTAAGAAACTCTTATTTTCACAAGTTACTCAATAAAATTATGGTATTTCCGCAAAATTGTAAGTTTTATGTATAGTTTCGTTAATGGTCCAAATAGTCTAGATTAGTGGGTCATTACAGATTGTTTGGACTAATGAGTTGCATATTTTTTATGTACTCATTGAGGGGATCATTTTGATATATGCCATGCATATATTCGTCAATGTTTCTGGTACACCGCTCACTACCGCCACCAACTGCTATTGTGCACCGCTTGGGTGAGGTTCTAGAACTTGAAATTTTAAATATGGTCATATTATATGCGTTGGTCACGATTTTGAATAAGGAATGCAATGATGATAATCGTTTGCTCATTTGATGCACGTAGGAAAAATGTGATATTAAAATCGGACTAAATCACTCTAGGATCATTGTTAAGCTTAAGAGTGTCACTTTGGGCTCAAATTGAAAATTCTAAGGGGGTAGGGACTCAACTTGACTATTGGACTTATTTTACTCGTATTGAATTGCATTAAACATATTCCAATTTTGATATTTATAAAATGTTTGAAAAATTGAAAACTTAATCTGCATGTTTTATGATCTGTTCTGAGGGCACCGAGTGCCAAATATATTGTTTTCACTTATTTATGCAGGTTATGATTTTTGGGTTTTATTCAAATGTAGTTGTTATGCTGCCCAATTTTCTAAAATATAAAGGGAATATGTTTCTTTCTTTTCATGTTTACCTGCATTTGGTTGTACTGATGAGAGCCATAGTGATCATGATTTGTGCATGTTGGTGTTCACGACCCAGTCTCTGTGTCATCATAGGTCGATCAGGTGTCCACTCACCTGTAGGTGTAAAGACCTAGTATCTGTATATAGGAAGTGTTCTGAGCCTCCCATTTGTGGTGGTTATCAAGTCCGGCTACCCGGTTTAGGATGTCGGTTTTTCTATGATGGGTAACCGGAACTAAGGATCTGGTGGACGGTGTGATGTGCACTTGTAGCTATGCTCTTATGATTATTTGTGGTTTCTCTCTATTTTGGTTTATACATGATGATGTATGTTTTGTTTTCAAAGCTAACCATGCAGGGGTTGTATTAAACTTCTGGGTTCTATGTTATTAGTCGCTTTCCTACTGGGCTTTATAAGCTCACCCCCTATCTCTCCCATTCCAGGAGCCTAGTGACGCGAATGTGGAAAAGATGAATTATCGATGGAGCCAATGTGTTTAGCCTATTTCTATTTAGTGTCAGTGTCTTATCTTTTGAACATTATATGTATTCGACTTCGAATCTAATGATCGGTATATATGAATGAGGTATGAAATAGTTAGGGATGAGGAATGGTGGATGCTAAGTATTATTTTGGGTGTTTATGACTTATTAAATTTAACTGTTTGGTGATTACATAACTGTGGGAATATTATTGTTCTATGTATAATGATAAATGATCATGCTTTTATCATTAATATTTTTATATATAATTATAGGAGTTATTCCATTATTTTAACTTATAATTATAGTACTATTTAAAATAAATTAAATGATCATTTATAAAGACTATTTTCCAACAAGGGTCAAAGTTTGACCTTTGACCACCCAAGTTATGGATATTACAAATCCGCCACGGCCTAGGGCTCAGGTCGTGACAGGGTAAGTCGTGAAATAGTTGGAGTGCAACCTCTCCAGCAAGTTTAGTTCGGGCGAGCCGTGGACATCTCTGAGGTAGGTCATGCCCTGAGGTCTGTCTTTGGGGCGAGGGTTCCTCCAGGTAAGGCCACCTTCTAGGCTAGTTGGTAAGTCGTGAATGATCTCCGAGCGAGGTCCCCCTCTGAGGTCTGTCCTTAGGATCGAAGGTTCTCCAAGTGAGGCCACGTCCAGAGCTCTCTCCTCTCACTTGTCCTCCAGGTCTATGATTCCAGTTCTTGGACCTAGGATAGCCACCAGATGTCAGTCACTGTAGTTGTGGGCTATCAGGCAATCATCGTACAACTTTTGGTGATCCTCGATTAGTGGTGTTGAGTTCGTACACTCGACAATCGGCATTTCTCACAACGCTGCTTGACATGGGCAAACGTGCACCACGCCCTGACAGTCACAGATATGTTCCCCATAAGTTGGTATGTGACTTTCTGGAATGGGCCCCGTAGGATCCGTGTGGGTTATAGTCTTTATTTTAACACATCCCTTTGTGTATTAATTTAACATTAATACTCTAATATTTATGAGAGATGATTAGCATTAATGACCCCAGCCTCTATAAATAGGGTTGGGGTATCTCCTTGTAGAGGGTTGGATTTTTGAGAGAGAGAAACTCTGTACTCATTGCATTATATACACTGCCTGAGAATCACCATTGAAGCTTGCTACCTCAAGCTTCAAGCTCACTAAATAATAGAGACTCGTGGACTAGGGTTCTTATAACACCTTGGATAACCAAGATCGTTACACTATGTGTTTAAAATAGTGCTTAACTCGCTAAGCAAGTCATTTCAACTTAAATGTGTAATTAAAGACTAAGTCAAGGTTGAGTATTAAAAGATTTGGTCAACAAAATGGTTATTTTGCATTAAAATATTAAGTTTACGCACGGGATCCCAAAATCCGTTTACAGACTTGTAAAAGATAAATAGAATACAACTTAGTCGTCCTAAGTGGCAAAACAAGGTTTAACCCTATCTCTTTCCAAGCTATCCTGACCGTGGTGATCGAGTAGGCTGCATATGTACACACCACCCCTAAAGCTCTCCAACCCATGGCTGGTCCCGCTATCCCTTTTCCTTACCTGTACCACGTAGCACCCGTGAGCCAATGCTCAGCAAAAAAACTTAAACCAGCATACACAACTAGGCAACAATATAAAAGTAGTAAACATAAATCATCAGATTCAATTAACAATAGAATATAAATAACCAACCAACAGTAATATTCAACTCAGTCAAATATGTAAACAAAACTCATCAATTAATATAAATGATTAAGTGTGAACCACACTTTTGTTTATGGTATAATACACAGGCCCGGCGCCCTTAGGCCGAGTCCCCTGGTCTCTTAGCCGACCCTAGAACCCTTAGGCCATGTTGTGTTCTGCACGCTTACTATCAGCCCCTGACACCCTTAGGCCAGCTTGCAACAGATATAATCACAAATGCACAATGCATAGCAAGTAATCAATGGTAGTGTATACAAGCATGCCCATCCAGATATTCTCAGCTACAGATATGTTCATATTCATAATATATTCATATAAGGGGTTTAAGCCCCATTCACAACTCGAGTGCAGTTTTCTTACATCAATTCCCAAGCAGCTAGCGTATGATAGCCCCGAGCACGATCCCTAATCCTGAGCCCTTGTGGTATAACCTAGTCACAATGCGATAATGGATAACCATTAAAATCTTATTCCAATTAAAAGCTTTGGTATAATATATGAGTCTTCGGGACCTCGAATTCTACTAAACCGGGTAGTAGAATTCGTCCCGAGCGCTTAGGTTAAAGTTCCCGTCATTAAACCTGAAGTGGCCTAAAAATGACCTGGCGGGCCGCGACTTGCCCCTAAAGGTCGCAGCGCACCTCCCAGGTCAGAGAGTCCCCCGACTGGAACCAGAATGCGGGTTGCAACTTGCCTTAGAGAGTTGCTACACTCCTCCAAAGCAGAAGCCCCTACCTGGGCTGGGTTCACCTGGGTCGCGACGCTCCAAGAACAGGGTCGCGACTTGACCCTACGAACCCAGGATTTCCCTGTTTTTCCTCAGCCAAAAATCCATCAAAACTTCCCAAATAAATTCTAGACCTATAATTCAATCCACAACATAACACCAATATGTTACCAGCAACAAAACTGTAATGACCCAAATTTCCTAATAAGGTTTAGGACCTTGATTAGGAGGCCGAGAGGGCCATAATTAATTTATTATGCCATTAAATGATTATATGCATGATTATGTGAATTATATTATTATATGATGATAATTGCATGCATATGGGTCCACTTTTCATTATAAGGGCATTTTGGTAATTTGGTCTGTTGAGGGCGTAATTGTGTATTTCATGCATGTTGGTGAATTATGAGTAAGACCACATTATATGTGTATTTGTACGAGCCATTCGGCATGAGACGATCTTTGAATGCAAGTTATCGGTCTGGTCATAACGGGGTTAATTGCGGGGCTCGGGGTAAGTGTCGGGGTAATTTGGTGATTAGAACATTGCCAGGAATAAAAGGGTAATGGGACATGATTTATTAGCATTTGAGAATATTGAGAATAACGGGAATTGGAGGGCATTAATTATGATTAACGATATAGGAGAAAGGACGATTTTGCCCTTGGTAGCCTTAAGAGGGCTTTAAATGACCTAAGGGTATTTTAGTCTTTTAACCCTAAAGGATATATATCAGCCATTAGAAGCTTAGAAGGCTGTAGAAAACAGAGCATCATTTCTTCCTCTCCCAGTCATCTTCTTCTCCCCTTCTTTCTTTGAAATTTTGAACCCCAATTGAAGATTTAAGCTAGGGAACCAAGCCTTGATGACCTAGGATTATGTTATACCATTGAAGAGGGTGTGATACTAAGATTGAGTTGTTTATAGCCATTAAAACTCTGGTTTTGCTCTGTTTTTCTATTGGATTTCTAGATTGGATATTGAGGATTGATGGGAGTTTTTGGCAAGGGTTGCTTGGGTTATGATGCCAAGGACTTGTGTATATGGTTTTGGGGTTCACTTGGGAGTTTAAATGAGGTTTGGAAGCTTGTTTTGAAGGAGTCGAAGGAGGGAAAAACCAGGGTTGAAAACTCTGGTTGTAGCGCTACAGCGCTAACCAGGGGTATTCTGCCCTGCTTGTAGCACTGGGGCGCTAGGGGGGTAGCACTGTAGCGCTACCCTGCTTTTCCATATTCCTATTTTGGGCACTTTTGAGGGTTTTTGGCTCGGAGTTTCAATTCCTAAGGCTCGGGATCGAATCTACTCACCGTTTGGGTACAATTCAGGGTCCCGAGAGTGAGGTTTAAGTCAAGAACCTTTTATTGTTGATTTTCATTAATGGAGGTTATATTTGGTTATGGCTAGGTGACCACTAAGGAATCAAAGGAATCGATCGTTCTCAAGGGTCGTTCTTGTATTAATTCTCGCTCGAACTAGAGCTTAGAAAACTGCACCCCATATATGACATGCATGATTTTTGATGTAGCATGTTGAATGCTCTATCTGTATATCTGGAATGCATATCAAGTGCTGGGCAATTTGCTATCTATGAATGGTACTGACTTATTAGTCAGAATCGGCAACGGTGTCTGTAACGCCCTGGTTACCCAAGAACAGTTACGGTGAACGGTGAACCGGAAATTTGACCCGCTACCCGAGTCCTTTGGTTAAAAACATGCTCTAAGTATGATTAACAAGTTAAGGTGGAAAACTAATAAAAAGGAATGGATATTTTTCATTGTATACTGCTCTGCAGAGCTAATTAAACATTTACAAGTTGTTCTCAGTACAAAATGGTCATTACTGTTTCAAATTTACAATCCCGTCGACCTAAGCGGCAAAATAGGGCGAACCCCCTAGTTCCTCTAAGATTGCCTTGGCCGTGGTGGTCAAGCGGCCGCATATGTACACATCACCACCTAAGCTCTCCACTCAAGGCTAGGTGAGCTTTTCTTTCCCTTTACCTGCACCACATAGCACCCATGAGCCAAGGCCCAGCAAGAAAACACAATATAGCATGATATAATATCAACAATGATCATAATAATCATTCAGGACTATCAGTCCAAAACAGGTAGGTGACAGTCACAAAAGTTACAAAAGTGGGTACAGCCCCCTCTAGCCATGTGACGATAGGGTCACTCGGGCTTAACTGATAAGTGAACCTTTTATAAGTTTAACCAGGATAGGTGTATGGTGAATAGTCACCAACATAACCTTCCTCATGACCATAGAGTCATAACCCTGGAACATCGTTCCCTAGCCATGTAACAACAGTCACCGGGGCCTTATGCCCTAGCTCTGAATAACTAGTCTTAGACTAGCCAAGCGCTTATAAGTTCATCGACCTTAGGGTCGGTCCAGCATTAATGCCATAGAGCCATCAATGCTGATATCGATTAGATCTAATCTTCATTCGGCCCTGCGTTCAGGACTCTATTGCCGTTTCTGACTCTTAGGTCAGTGTCCCTGACTAGTCAGTGCCATATACAAGTAATTAACATTCACTAGCATTTAGTATGCAATCCATGTCTGCATTCATCAACCAACATGCCTCAATAAAAATCACGCATGTCATATACATATACAGGGTGCAATTGTATTCATACATTGTTTTCTTACCTCAGATTCGAGCTAGAATGATTAAAAGAACGATCCTTGAGAACGATCAACCTTTAGTCTTTTAGCGGTCACCTGATCATAACCAAACACGGGACATCATTAATAATAATGATCAACATAGGTTCCCAAACCAATATATAGCCTCCAGGAGATCAAACCAAACTAATCCAAGTAGTAGGAACACTCCCGAGGCCTATAACTAAGTTCCCGGGGTCAAAACATGCAAACGGGGTGAAAACAGGGGCAAGGGTTGCGGCCCTGGCACCTTGATCCGTGGCCCCCAGAATTTCCTGAAGCAAGGGCCGCGGCGCCCAGCAAATACAACACTCCCACCTGCTTCTTCAAAGCAGGGCCGCGGCACCCCAAGAACAGGGTCGCGGCCCCCAACTCTGGGTCATTCCCAAATGTGTTTTTAACACTCCAAAGCCTCCAAAATCATACCTAAACATTCCCCAATCATCAAAACAAAGTTCCCAAGCTTCCCAAAGCTCCAAAACCCAAGGTTCAAACCAACCAAAAACTCAACAATTACAAAGTCTAATTCAAAGCTTAGAAACTCGAAAAACTCAAAACTTAAACTTCGATTACCTTCAATTAGGTTGTTTTCCATCAAATCCTTCAGTTAAGAAGCTTCTAATCTTTCCTAGGATCGCTATGCCTCGATCCTCACTTGATTCCGACTCCTAGAACTCAAGATATCTTCGAAAAGGCTTAAACGATAAAACGAACTAACGAAAGGAAGAACGGGAGGTTTTCTAACGTACGTTCTATCTGATAAGCTACTTCAAGATTAAGTAACCTCAAATAAAACCTAGTGCTCGAGACCCCGAAAATACCCCCAGGGACATTATAGTCAAAACCTCCAAAATCTCCTCCTGATCTCAAATATTCCCAATTTATCATCAAATACACATTTCTATTACCCCAAAATTGACCCCGTTATCACAAAACCGCTAATCCATTATATATGACCGTCTCATGCCGAATAGCTCGAATATATCTCCATAATAATGGAATCTCATTCACAAATCACATTATGCACCCAAATACACATATTCACCCTCAATGAGTCAAATTATCAAAATAGCATAACTATTCAAATGTGGACCCGCATGCACGCATATAACATCATATCATAATATAATTCACATATACATGCATATTATCAATTAATGGCATAATTAAACAAGTATGGCCCTCCCGGCCTACTAATCCCGCTATTAAACCATATCGGAGAATTCGGGGCATTACAGTGTTAGTACTAACTATGAAGCTGTGACTTACTAGTCTAGTTCAGCAGTAGTACCGAGCACTGGTTGTATGGTATTGGCTTATGAGTCAAGAATGGTATTAGGGTGTTTAACGCAAGCCGAAAATATTAGATCTAATCAACATAATCATTTTCATTAGAAGCATGAAATGCTTGACCGACCTTAAGTTCTATGAAAACTAAAAGCGCGTGTCTAGTCTAAAGGCTAGTTATTTAGAGCCAGAGCCAGAAAGGCTAAGGTGACCTACACGTCACATGGCTAGGAGGGTATGTGACCTCAGAGATAGACTTATCAGTCATCTAACCGAGATAGACTTATCAGTCATCTAACTGAGATAGACTTATCAGTCATTTGACCGAGATAGACTTATTAGTCATATGACTGAGATAGACTTATAAGTCATCTATACAGAGATAGACTTCTCAGTCATCTGACCGAGATAGACTTATCAGTCATCTGCCTAAGACAGACTTATTAGTCATCTAACCGAGATAGACTTATCAGTCATCTAACTGAGATAGACTTATAAGTCATCTATACAGAGATAGACTTATCAGTCATCTATTTAGAAAGTGACTTATTAGTTAACTATTCAAAGAGAGACTTATTAGTCATCTACCTTAGAGTGACTTATTAGTCATCTACCTCAGAGCGAGAGACTTATTAGTCTTCTACTCAGGGCGCTGGACTCCACAAATATTTATTTGTACCTACTTCCATGCATGAGTAGGGTTATTACTGCTAGGCATGCCTATTAAGACTTAGTAACATGTTATTACTTGTTCATGAGCATATTAAGTTTTCTTTCTAAGCTTCGGCTCATGGGTGCTATGAGGTGCAAGTAAAGGCAAAAGAAAGTAGGACCATCCTTGAGTTGGAGAGCTTAGGTGACGACGTGTACATATGCAGTTGCTCGACCGCCATGGCCGAGGGTTTAAAGAGGAACTTGGGTTAAACCTTATTTTGCCGATTATGTTGGTTGGTTGTAAATATTTTGTTGTAATTAAACTTTAAATTATAATTTTGGGATCCCAATGTATACAGTAAACGTATTAATGAAACGTTGTATCTTAACCAAAAAACTTAACCCTAAACCGCTATTCATACTTAGTTACACGATTATGCCCAAATGACTCGATTAGTGAGTTTAGCACTGTTTAAAATATACACCGTAACGGACCCTGGAGTTTAGGGCATTACAAAAACCCCAGCTCAACACACTCAAACTTCCATCCAAGCTAAAATTCATAATATTAAACCTTAAAGCTAAGAACAACCACAAAACCAAAACAGAGCACCATTGAAACAACAATTAAAACTCACCTTAGCTGTGAATTACTCCCCCTAGCTATGGCTAACCAACTTCTAGGCCTCAAGTCTTCAATTCCCCAAGCTTTCAGCCACCAATTCAACTTAGCTTCCTCAAAAATTCCACCAAATTGAGAGAAAAAAAGAGAGGGTCCGTTGGGAGAGGAGAGAGGATTGAGTGTTCTGTCTTGTTCAGGTTTCCAAAGGCTTCTAAGGTATTAAGCTTATCCTTTAGTGATGGACCCAAAATGGGTATATTTTACATATTTATAACTCGCAAGTGCACGAATCGTATATGAAGTATAGTGTTCGTGTAAGCACGAGGTCGAACCTAAAGGAGTTGTCTAAAATAAAAAAGAATACTATTTTAAACCAAAATTAATAAACTCTAACCTAACTCTAAATATTGATGAGATTTTCGTATCAAGAAAATAAAATAAAAGATAACAATAATAAAGATATTAAAGGAAGAAAAAATAAACAAGTTAGGAATTGTAAACAAGTTGTAAGAGAAAGATTATTAAGATAATAGAATCCACAAAATATAAGTTCAATAATATCTATAAGTACATTGATTCCCAAGTTTTATTAATAGTAGAAATTAATCAAACTATCACCTATTCAATTTAGATATTATTTTTAAGCACAAGTTATTATATTAATATAGGATTTATCTTCACTTTTAGCAATATAATATCAAAGTATTTAGTGTGAATCAATCTAATGAACAACAACAAAATCAAGGAATATTATTTATAAGGCAAAACAAAATATTTTTGTTCTAAGCATTTGATGTGCACAATTTAATAGCACACCTTAATCAAAGAATATTATGATTTTGTACTAATTAAGGACAATGCGTAAATATATGCTATCAATAAAAAATACATAATATTTAAGATGAAAGAAGATATTTGAAGAAGAAAAGATCTATAAACTTTGTTGCACAAATTAAAACACAATTTTTTTTATTGGTAATATCTTAAGCTTATCAAATAATCAATCTTGATTTTTAAGATGATTTAAGCAATATTATTTTTCATATAAACTCATAAGAAGTAGAAGTGTTCTATTATGAAATATATATATATATAAACTTAAAACTTGACCCAATAATTAAAAACAAAGCTTGAAAACTTTTCATATTCTTAAGAGAACTACAATTAAACTTAGTTAAGGTTTTTAGTTGGACATGAAAAATATCACCAATGTTTTTTTAACATTTTATAACAAATGAAAAACACACATAAACAAAAAGAAAATAACTTTAAACAAAAACAAAAACACACACACACACTACCCCCAAACTTAAATGAAACATTGTCCTCAATGAGTAATAAAATGGAAAAAGTTAAGAACTACTCCCTTGGATGTATGCTTCCTTGATTTTGCTCCTTTGTTTTCTTCTCTTCTATCTTTTTTTTTTCTTTTTGGGCAAGAAGCTTCCTTCAAGCTTTTGAAAACACATGAAATATACACAACAAAAGTGAAATATAAAATGAAACATGAAAATTATGGGTTGCCTCCCACAAAGCGCTTTAGTTTATAGTCTTTAGCTCGACTATAATTTTTCTTTATTTTAACCTACACCCAATCGATGGTGTATAATTTCATTTGTAGGGTGAGTTATGACTTTGATGCAAATGCCATTAATAATAATTGATAACATCACACCTACAAAAAAATTAGAAATATGCAATTTTGATGGAATATCAATGAAATAAGAAAATTGCATATCTATATTAGACTCATTTTTATTTTGAGTAAATATACAAATTTGTTCAATTATGGGCTCTTGGGATAATTATATCTTTTTCATTTTCCTCATGAGCCTCGAAAATTATCTCATCCAACTCTTTTGTTTCATTAGGAGGTTGGATGCATATTACAAGTTCTTCAACAACTTCATTCTCTTTTTCACTTTCAATTTGACTATTTGGCTTGGAAATGGGCTGGTTGGGATAAACTTGATTTTCTGACTCTATAACATTTGCAAGTTGTCCTACTATTGTCTCAATTTTTGAGATTGACTGAGACTGGACTTGCAAGATTTGGTAGGTTGATTGCATGAACTATTGTAGGGTATCCTCTAAAGATGGGCTCGTTTCTTATTGAATGGGATATGATAGGTCGAATTGGGCATGACTTTGATTAGGCATGTTGAATTGATGCCCTTGATTCATTGGAGATTGGGTATCACTCCATGAAAATTTTGGATTATAGGCGGGGGTAAAAGGGATATCAAAGGATTCATGCACATCATACATATCATTAGTGTAACGCCCTGGTTACCCCAGAACCGTTACGGTGAACCGGAAATTTGACCCGCTACCCGAGTCCTTTGGTTAAAAACGTGTTCTAAGTGTTATTAACAGGCTAAGGTGAAAATCAATAAAAAGGAAAGGATATGTTTTATTTTATACACAAAACTGTTCATGGGCCCACAAGAACATTTACAAGTTATTTACAACTAAAAAAGGTCATTACTGTTCCAAAATTACAAACCCGCCGACCTAAGCGGCAAAAATAGGGTAAACCCCCTAGTTCCTCTGAGAACTCCTTGGCCGTGGTGGTCAAGCGGCCGCATATATACACATCACCACCTAAGCTCTCCACTCAAGGCTGGGTGAGCTTTTCTTTCCCTTTACCTGCACCACATAGCACCTATGAGCCAAAGCCCAGCAAGAAAACATAGCATTATATGTAAACATTATCAAGTGATTATCATTATAATCACACAGAGCTCATAGCTCTTAAACAGATGAGTGAATATCACATGAGGTTCTAGAAAACCATACTGAGTGACTGACGAGCAAGTCACTAATTTAATCAGAAGAGTGGCTGCTAGGTAAGCCACTAGCCTTAAACAGATGAGAGACTGATGGGTAAGTCTCTAACTTAACAGATGAGTGACTGATGGGTAAGTTACACAAGTGCTTATAATATTCATTGAACTTGAGGTCGGTCTGGCATTAATGCTCTTTGAGCCGTCCAATGCAGATATCGATTAGATCTAATCTTTATTAGCTTGCGTTGGACACACTAAAGCCGTCCTGACTAATGATTCAGCACTATGTGACCAGTGCCCAGTACCATTGCCGAACCTGACTAATAAGTCACAACTTCACAGTTAATACTAACACCTTTGCCAAATCTGAATAATGAGTCAGTACCATGCACAAGTGAGCAAGATTTTCTAAGCATTCAATAATCAATTCATGTCCACATTTACACAATCAACATGCCTCATGAGTAACCATGCATGTCACATATGGGGTGCAGTTTTCTTACCTCTGATTCGAGCTAGAATGAACAAAAGAATGACCCTTGAGAATGGTCTAGCTTTTAGTCCTTTAGTGGTTACCTAATCATAACACATTAGAGGATACCATCAATAACATGATAATCAAGGGTTCTCAAACCTAGATCTAGCATTCGAGACATCAATCCTCACTAATCCGGGTAATAGGAGTGATCCCGAGGCCTAAAACCATGTTCCCGGGGTCAAAACATGCAAACGGGCTCAACCCTACTCAAGAGCCGCGGCCCCCAATAAAACCTGAAGCAAGCGCCGCGGCGCCCAACACCAAGGGTCGCACCCCCAACTTTGGGCCATTCCCAAACGTGTTTTCAACTTCTCAAAGCCTCCAAAATCATACCTATACATTCCCCAATCATCAAATCAAGGTTCCCAAGCTTCCCAATGCACCAAAACCCTCAAAACCCAAGGTTCAAACGAACTGAAAACTCAACAATTTACAAAGTTCAATTCAAAGCTTAGAAACTCTAAAAACTCAAAAATTTAAACTTAGATTACCTTTGATTAGATTTTTTTCCATTAAATCATTTAGTTAAGAAGCTTCTAATCTTCCCTAGGATCGCTATGCCTCGATCCTCACTTGATTCCGACTCCTAGAACTTGAGATTTCTTCGAAAATGCTTCGGATGGCAAAAATGAACTAACGAAGGAGAACGAGAGGTTTTCTAATCGTACGTTCTATATGACAAGCTACTTCAAGCTTAAGTAACCTCAAATAAAACCTAGTGCTCGGGGTCTCGAAAACACCCCCAGGGACATTATAGTCAAAGCTTCCAGAATTTCACCCTGATCTCAATAACTCCCAATTTATCATTAAATAAACATTTCTATTACCCCAAAATTGACCCCGTTATGACAAAACCGCTAATCCACTAAATAGGACCGTCTCATGACGAATAGCTCGAATATATCTCCATAATAATGGAATCTCATTCACAAATCACATTATGCACCCAAATACACAAATTTACCCTCATTGGGCCAACTTATCAAAACATCATAATATTTCAAATGTGGGCCCACATGCATGCATATAACATCATATTATAATATAATTCACATAAACATGCATATATTCATTTAATGGCGTAATTAAACAATTACGACCCTCCCGGCCTACTAAACCGCCACTAAACCACATCGGAGAATTCGGGGCATTACAATTAGTTTCTCCATAATTTAAATTTGAGTGCTCATAATAGTTGTACTCAGAATTCCAACTATAATTAAAATGATCCATTTCAAGAGACTTTTTAAAAAAAATATATATATAACAGAAATTAAGAAGAGTACTAAACACAATAATTAAGGAAAAATTAAGAAAAAAGTAAAATTAAGACAACATAAACAATATTAAGAAATGAAAACAAGAGTTAGGAGGCACAAGTGCCATCAACTAACAACAATATAACAAAATAGAATAAAAAGCTAGGTGGCACAAATGTCATCAATTATCACAAAATAAGAGAGAATAACACAAGAGCTAGGAGGCACAAGTTGTTGGGGTTTTATGCCCTAATTAAAACTCAATTTCTTTGTAATCATTTATTATCAATAAAAGAATAGAAATCATTTTTTGACTTGGTCAATCACTTTGCTCACATATTTTATTTTCATGATTATTTGTTTAATATAAACTTCTATTAAATCCCAAGCATATAGCTAATCGTATTTATAGTGATGTAATCACAGTGGAATATAAATATGATTATATGCTCAAAATAAGTTAGTCCTAAGATTAGTCAGTGCAGGATTTATACTGACTTGCCAATCTACGATATGATCTACTTAGACATTGTAGTGTTATGTTCTTTCCAGAACATTAGTCAAGTAGATAAGATCGGATGTATTTGTTACATCGGACTGGACCGATATTGACAGTTTATAGGATAAGTAAACATACTGTTATAATCTATTCTAGGCATATCATATAGTTGACCATAGGTCAATTCAATCTCAATTCTAAGTGGTTAGTATTCTAACTGATTGTATTATTTGAGTTCTTTGACTTGTTCGTTACCAGCTTACCCTACGGACTAGCCCATATTTACATTTTGGGAGCTCGATAGTATAATTGAGTGGGAGTGTTAATCATAGATATGAACATCTATAGCTTCTGATGAAGAAGTTAAATGATGATTTTCTTTTAGTTTGGTTCAAGGTGCTAAATGATAGAGATCTCATTTTAGTAATTAATATTAGTATACTCAAATATTATTTACAAGGCACTAAGTGTTTTAAGGATAAAATACAACGAGGGGTAAAACGGTATTTTAGTCGCATATCATTGTAGACTGTCTGTAGAGGATTGAGTGACAATTATGGTTGTAACAATGGATAATTAATAGTGTATCTATATTTTTTATAGAACGTTCTATAAATTCAAGAGTGCAATTCCGAGTCTTTAGTGGAGTCACGAGGAATTAATATGTTAGTAAATTTATTTGTTAGATTTATGATAACTTATTGGAGCTTGATTTCATGGGGCCATGGTCCCCACTGTACCTTAGATAAAATCATCTAGATAGTCTCAATTAATTGATTTAATTATCAATTAGAATTATCAAAGTTGACCACGTCAATTTTGGATAGTTTCACAAAGTTATGTAATTTTGAGAAAAAAGAGAAATTATGGCAGATTTATTAATTAAGATAAATTATTATCTAAATTAATCAATAAGTTTAAATCAAGGTTCAAATTATAAATAATTAATTTGATAAAAGATTTAAATAATTATTTAATTAATTAAATCAATAGAAAATAATACAAGCCTTGATTTTAAGTCCAATGGGCTTATAATCAAATGTGAAATTTCACAGGCCTAAAGCCCATGATAATTTCGACCTAGGGCTGTTAATTGGATATTATTTTATTGATTTCTTAATTAAATAAATGACCTAATTGAGTATATAAAAGGAATGTTAAGAGAGAGTTGAAATCACAAGTCAAGTCACAAGTTGAAACTCAAGTTTCTGATAGGTTTTAGATTATCTCTAAACATAAGTCTTTTTCTAAGCCTTATTGTTCTTTTCTCTTCTTCTCTGGGTATCTATCTCATGTGTTGAGAATTGCCCGCTCTAGTCTAGGTGATTCTAAGGATACTTTGGAAGGTTGTGAAGAAAATTGAAGATCAGTTCAGTTTCTTGGTAATACTCTGTGACAGAAAGGATACAAGGGTTTGAGAAACTGAAGGAATGACTTTATTATAATGTTGCGTATAATGTAAGTATTCTTATCATTATTTCTCTTTAAATTTAATTTTAGAAACATGTTCTAGGTTATCTCATATTAACTTGTTTAATATTAGATCTACATAAAAATAAATAAAGATCATATATAAGTTTTCCTAACACAAGTGTCATCAACAAAAAAAAAAATTAAAAAAATTACAACAAGAGCTACAACAAAATTTAGGAGGCACAAGTGCCATCAACTATATAAAAATGTTTAAAAAGATAGATAGGAGACATAAGTGTCGTCAACTAAAAAAAATGCAATAAATATAAATAATTTTTTTTATGGGTGGTAGAACCGTCCCAAATTTTCTTTTTTATCTTTTTTTTATGTATATATATTTTTATATTTTGTATAAATATTTTTTTAAGTGAAAAAATTAAATAACTAGTAGAAGAATTTACTAACCTTGAGATAAATTTCGTTTCTTTTCTTGCAACTCCCTAGCAACGGCGCCAAAAACTTGATAGACCCAAAATGGGTATGTTTTAAATATTTATAACTCGCAAGCGCACGAATCGTATATGAAGTATAGCGTTCGTGTAAACACGAGGTCGAACCCAAAGGAGTTGTCTAAAATAAAAAAGAAAACTATTTTAATCCAAAATTAATAAACATTAACCTAGCTCTAAAGATGGATGATATTTTCATATCAAGAAAATAAAATAAAAGATAATAATAAAGATATTGAAACAAGAAAAAATAAACAAGATAGGAATTGTAACAAGTTGTAAGAGAAAGATTATTAAGATAATAGAATTCATAAAATATAAGTTCAATACTATCTATAAGTACATTGATTCTCAAGTGTTATTAATAGTAGAAATTAATCAAACTATCACCTATTCACTTTAGATATTTTTTTTAAAGCACAAGTTATTATATTAATATAGGATTTATCTTCACTTTTAGCAATATAATATCAAATTATTTAGTGTGAATCAATCTAATGAACAACAACAAAATCAAGGAATATTATTTATAAGGCAAAACATAATAATTTTGTTCTAAGCATTTGATGTGCACAATTTAATGGCACGCCTTAATAAAAAAATATTATGATTTTGCACTAATGAAGAACAAAGTGTAAATATATGCTAACAATAAAAAAAATACATGATATTTAAGATGAAATAAGATATTTGAAGAAGAAAAAATCCATAAACTTTGTTGCAGAAATGGGAAATCAACATAAATACTATCTAGTTACATATTGTTTCATCATCAACTTAATAGTCTTAAAAAGATTAGAAACTCATAACTAGAATAGAAATTACAAACATAAATAGGAAAATTTGGAAGAGGAACCCCCAAATTTTTTCCTCTAAAAACTCATAGAAAAATGACCAAAAAGAATAAAAACATGAAGAGAATTGAGTGGTTTTGAAAGCGTAGCAATTGTGTAGTGTAACCCCTCTAAAATGGCCTTTCAATCCCTTATTTATAGCCAAAAATAAAGTATTAAAATAATCAACTTAAATTAATTAAATTGATTAAATTAACTAAATAAAGTAAATATGTCATGTAGACGTAAATTTTAGGTGCAATGATGATTTTAGGGTAAAATTTGTAGAAAAATTTGGTAAAAAATGACAGTTTTGGACATTTTGGGACAAGGAGACATTGTTGGGCTCAAGAAAATAGGAGGCATGCATGGGTTTGGAAGCTGTTGGCATGCCTAGGAGTTGCTAGGCCTGGGTTAGGATGGACCGTGGAGCTGGGGTGCTGTAGGGAGGCGCGGGCTCGGCTGAAGGCTGGACAGGCAGGTGCGGGTTTGTGGGTCCGGGTTAGACTAGGGTTGGAGAGGGCAGGCACAAATGGGCCTCTCCTTTGGGCTTTTGATTTTCAAAAATGCCAATTTCCCACTTCTTTTTTTCAGCTTTAATTCTTTTCTTTTCTCTTCTTTTCAAAGTACCAAAATGCAACATAATTCCTGCAAAAATAAATCAATTTAAATCTAAACTAAATATTTTCAATTGTTTAATTTATTCCATTAATTTCTTGAAAATATTAATTAAGACTCAATTTAATTTGATATTTAAGATTAATAAATGTGCACTTTCGACCACTAATCAGACAACACTAATTCAAATAATTAAACTACAACATTATACAACAAAATAACTATAAAAACACACAAAATTCTATAAAAATAAAACAAACCTAATAAATTAAAAATGACTCAAAAACTTAATAAATTACTTAAAAACTTAAAGACTAAGCAACAATTAGCATAAAAAAAATGGTAAAATAACTCTATTTTGTATGAGTTATCAAACCCCCAAACTTAAAGTTTTGCTAGTCCTCTAGCAAAAGAAAATTAAAACACAATTTTTTTTATTGGTGATATCTTAAGTATTTCCTCAAGAATTTCACAAAGATAATAGTTCTCAAAAAAATTATGAATATAGATTAAGCTTATCAAATAATCAATCTTCATTTCTAAGATGATTTAAGCAATATTATTTCTCATATAAACTCTTAAGAAATAGAAGTGTTGTATTATGAAAAATATATATATAAAAAACTTAGAAAACTTGACCCAATAATTAAAAACAAAGCTTAGAAACTATTCATATTCTTAAGAGAACTACAATTAAACTTAGTTAAGGATTTTAGTTGGACATGAAAAATATCACCAATATAACGACCCAAAGTTACTATTAAGGTTTAAGGGCCTTGATTAGTATGTCGAGAGGGCATAATTGGTTTGTGTGTGATTTAATGATTTAATGCATGATTATATGATTATGTGGATGTGTGAAATGCATGGTTATGGGTATTAAATATGCATGTGGGCCCTGTTTAACTTATAAGGGTATATTTGTAATTTTGGCCTGTTGAGGGCATAAATGTGATTATATGTGATAAATTGTTGAGACCACATTATTATGTGGATATATTTGCAGTATATGGCTCGAGACGGTCCTAGTGAGCGGATTGGCAAAATAGTCACGACAGGGATTTATACCCGGCTCGGGGGGAGCCTGGGGGTATTTTTTGGGGAATTTAGAAAATATAGTGGGGATTATTAGACATTGGATAAATAATTGGATGAAAAAATTTAAGTGGAAAATATTAGGAACACTCGAGAAATTAGCGGGAATTGAAAACAAATGACTATTATACCCTTAGATTGAGTAAATGATTAGTTTTATTTAGGAGGGCAAAATAGTCTTTTCCTAAGTCTAAGGATATATTCAGCATTTTCTTAAAACAAAACAGAAAATTGTGAAATTAATCAAAGAAATAAAGAAAAAGAAAACTCTCTCTCAGCTCACCCCTTCTCTCTCTCATGTTCTCTTCTCTTCCTCACTCTCCCTTGTGGGAATTTGAAGTTAAGAAACAAGAAGGAGCATAGGCTTGTCTTTGGGGCTAGTGATCTTTGAAGATTTAGAGGGGAATTAAGCTGGAATTGGAGCTGGAAAGCAGAGGAAAAATACAGGGTTTTGAGCTGAGTTGGTGTGAAGGTTTCTGCTGGAAGTTAGGTCACAATTTGAGGTAAGAATATGTTAGGAGTGTGTCCTAAAAGCATGTAAAAGACATTTGTTTTTCTGTGAATAAATAAATACAATGGTTTATTATTATTATTATATTTAGATTGTTAAATTATTGTTTGAATAATTTTGTAAATATCTGAAAAATTCCATATTCATTATTGAGGATGTGATCTTGTATTAGTACGAGAGAATTAAGATCACATGAATGAATAAAAATAGTCAACAACAACAAATTAAAGTTATGGAATTCTTTAACTGGAGTTGTAAGTACAGTTTGCTGAGTATCATAATGATACAAATAATCTAGATTCGGATTATTGATGTGGTAAGACATCTCGGTAAAGGTGTTTTATATAATATGATTATATATGACATGGACCGATATGAATTAAAGTCTGTATCCAAAAACCATTTAACAATAAAGACTTGTAATTCATATCATAATTGATGATCATTTATAGATCAACCTAAATCTTGAGTGTTCATGAACTCCTGTTCATGTTTATTAAATCTTTTGATTCATTCGTTAAGGTCTCTTCAAAGAATGAGGCTAATGACTTTTGTTTTGGAGATTTAATATCATGGATGGCTGGGAACATGTATCAACAATACGGAATCTAATCTTTCCAAACGGATCGTATATTAGTTCCCTTAAGGGTTAATTCTGGAACTGAATGATTTTGAGCTCAAATCTATAATTAGATTATAGATTAATAATTCACTAGTGAATTAATGGTACTTAAGGAATAAGAAGTAAATTAGAAAGGTAAAATGGTAATGCTTCCATTCTAATTTATGAACTAATTAATTAGAGGGTTGAACTATTGTAAGATGGTTATATCAATGGACGAGTTAAGATAAGATTTCTGTAAAAGTATATCTATAACATAAAGAGTGCAATTCTGAATTTATAGTGGAGAAATATCATAATTAATAAATTAACTATTATAATTAAAGAGTTTAATTATTTAGTTTCAATTTATTGGAGCTTAATGTTATAGGTCCATGGTCCCCGAAATGGCTCAAACAAACACTGACAAAGGTAAATACAAAAATGGGCAAAAATGACTTATGTGATAAGTAAAATATTTTTCTATGTATCAAACATAATTATTGTATAATTATGTGTAATTAATTAATTATTTGATTTAACAAAAATATAATTAATTTTGAATTAATTTATTTTTGGGATTTTTGGTATTTAAATAATAATAAAAATTGAGAAAAATCACATGCCATCACTGGCATGTGGTACACGTGTAGCACAGGCACAGTCACTGTGCTACACGCATAAGAGACTGAGAAAGTTTCTTGATTCCACAATTTTAGTTATTTAAATATTAAATAAATAATGAGATATTGTAATATGATTAAAATATTATTATTTAAACAAAAATCTGATAACTGATTAGTTATTTTCAAATTGTTTAAAATAACTAAGATTTTATTTTAATATATAGGATATATTAAATATAGGATATCAGTTTTTCAGAACGTAACTTTTCAGGGATAGAAAAATATCTTGAAATCTCTCTCAGAGAAAGAGAACAGTGATACATACAAAAATCACTGTTCTTCACAAAACCTAGGTCCAAACTTTATCAGATCTCATGTGTTGAGAACATCTGATAAATAGTTTTTTGCCTATTGTTTGTATAGCGAGCCCACACTTGTTCTTTGTGTGCTGAGAACATTTTGGAAGATCTTGGTGTGAGATCTCAATGATTTAGCCATACAAAAAGATAGCAACAAGGAAGGATCTGAGGTAATTTTTCTATTCATGTCTTTGATTCAGTATATATATGCATGTGAAGAAGTAGATCTAGAAATCTTATGGGATTAAATTAACAATTTGATTGTTGTTCCACTGCGTATAATCTCTTATTTGATCAATAAAAACCAACACAATATTGCTTTAATCTCTGTGTTTTGCTGAGTAGTTTAGGTTGAATTTTGAGTTCTTGAGTATGGATTGAGTGATGAATTTGGCTGAGCTTGTGAGGTGATAATAGCTGATGAATTTGGTTAATGATTTTAGTTTTGTGGCTAAGGTTTTGAGGATTAAAATAGGTGATTTTTTCTTGAATTCGTGGTTGGATTGGAGTTGAATTGAGGGTTTGTGTTGGGAAAATTCTGGGTGATTTCTTAGTGTTCTAGGCTAGCAAGAAGGAGAGAAAACCCAGGTTTTCTCTAAGTTCGAAGGGGCGCGCCGCGACCCAGCCTGAGGGGCACTGCGGTGCGTGTGGCCCTTCAAGCCTGGGTTGCTCTCTGACTTGGCGGCGCGCCGCGACTTGCTAAGCGAAGTCGCAACCCGCCTCCCCTTTTGGCTGGGGTGCTTGCTCTCTGACTTGGGGGCAAGTCGCGACCCACTAAGCCAAGTCACGACCCGCCTCCCCTTTTGTGTAATAACCAAGGTTATTATTTTCTTATAAGCTCCTTAAATACGATCTTAGGTTAGATTTAGTTATGACTTGAGTTGTGGAATAAATATTGCTTTAAGTTTAAATTATTTAAGTTATGATTTTATGACTTAGAAATAATTATAGTTTGGGTAATTATAATTATTTTAGCATATGATTAAATTAGTATATAGTTTTATTACGTGTTAAATGCACATGTTATTTGATGGGTTAAGAAGTGAACATGTGGCATTAAACTAAGTCCAAGTATTAGAATTAAAATGAAAACCAAAATAGCTTAGTCTTAGGTTTGGCACAAAAAAAATAGGAAGAATTTTACTCTTTTAAAATTTAAAGATAGGCAAGATTAGATCTATTTGAATTAAGTGACTACATGTCAAGAAGAGATAGATAAATGAGGATTTAAAAGATTTAATTTAAGTAGTCAAATAACTAAGTAGAGATAGTAGTGTGATGGTTGAACTAAAAGTTAGATAATAAGTTAATGAAGTTTTCGTAACTTTAGGGTGATGTAACTTCGTACCTAGTTTTGACCTAGTTATATTATGATTTTTGAAAAATAGTATTTCTATAAAGCTTTAGATAATTGAATTAGCTTTCCAACGGTATAAAAATAGTTTAAATTGGACTCCTACAACTTCAGTTAGGTTAATTTTACTACAGAAGGATCCAGAGTTACGAGATATATGATAGTAGTTTGGACTTTGGCTAAAGTTTGAACCAAATGGAGACTATGTGGCATACTTGGAGATGATGTAGCAACAAGAAGGGAGTAAGACTAGGTTGTACAAAACCATATAGTGGAGGGAAGGTTTGATTTTTAAAATTTAAGTTGAATAGTGTGGAGAAATCAAGGAAAGGAGTTGGGGTTTGAAGCCTATAAATAGAGACTTACCATTCACAATTTTTCTCACACTCAAAAGCTCTCAAAAACCTCTCATAATTTTGAAATCCATAGTCCAAAAAGCTCTCTCCATTTTTCCATAAACACTCTACATAGCCATAGCCGAAACACTAGTCCTTATAGTGCTCGGGATCTTTTTCTTCTATTTTCTTTATTTTGCCTTGAACACTATTGCCTTTCTAAATCCTATTATAGCTGAAATAGTGAACCCCATCAAGCCAATATATAGCCAAAATCTACCAAGTATCCAAACTCTTGGTGTTGTTGTTGGAGATAGACATTAGAGAGAAGACTTGGGATTTCATCATTTTGGCTCTAGGTTGAAGGTATGACCTTATGAGGTTTAGAAAATTCATGAAAGTATAGTTTTATTATAAGGCTCTAATATAAATATCTTATGTTGTATTTAAGGTTGATTGGACGTTGTATATAGTAAGCAATCTCTTCTCTTTCTTTTTCTCTTCACACTCAAGGTAAGGAAAATTAGGTAGTTTGGTTTATGACCTAGTTTATGTTTTGTATGACCTAACATTTCAGGTACAATAAAGGGATAAGTGTGGCTTGACCTAAGGTGTCTAATGATGTATGACGAACCTATGTCTGGTAGGCTCGGTTGCCAAAATTTTATGACGGACCAAAGTTGATGTCAGGTATATGACAGACTATTGTTCGAGGCTTAATTGCCACCCCTGAATAAGCACTTGTCTTTTTCTTATATCTATCTTGTTATTATGACCTATGACCTATGATTAAGACTTATGACCTATGATTTATGATTATGACTTAGGCTATGATATGACCTAGGGTTTTATGATGTTGTATGATTAGTATAAATAAGTTTTGTTATGACGCTTGTGAAATTTATGATATGTTTGATTATATGATTATATGACTAACTCTTGTTTGTATTTTCCTTAATGGGCTTAGAATCTCACCCCTTATGATGTTTTTATTTCAGCCAATTAAAGATAGAAAGGCCGGTGGCGACTGGACCTAGAAGCTTCGTGATGTACTCGTGGGACCATATAGTCGAGGAAGATCAAGCAAGCTTATTTTTATTAAAACATGTTTCTTTTAAAGTTTTATTTAATGTTGCTCATTTTAGTATGTTAAAGACAATTATTTTTTTTTTGTAAAACCATGGATCCATTTATTCATCCAATAAAATAGCAATGTTTATGTTTATGATCCAACGCTATGTTCTCGATAATTTATGAGAAATTAAGGCGTTACATTTTGGTTGGGGTGCTTGCTCTCTGACTTGGGGGCAAGTCGCGACCCACTAAGCCAAGTCGCGACCCGCCTAAGGACTTTAGCCTTATAATTGTTTCAAGGAGTGTTAGGGCTCAGGGGTTTGTACCTAAGCACTCGGGACAATTTCAACTACCCGGTTTAGCCCCAGAGGTTAGTTTCTGTTTCCTAGGTATTTATATTGATTGGAAGTTGATAAATACCATTGGGCCTTGTGACTAGGTTTATTTCCAAGGCTCGAGGCTAAGGATCATGCTCGGAATCATTTCACCTTCTCCGCTCGAAATTAAAGGTAAGAAAACTGCACCCTTTTGTGTGGTTGTGTTGGGACTAGGGTTCCCTATATTTGAATACAAATGATGTATGATTATGATATGCCATGTGAGCATGAAATAAATGGTCTAAGAGTGTCGGGACTGATATTTGCACACAGGACGCGGCTTGGCCATTGAGAGTTGAGGTTAGCTAAATAATCACTGAGCTCGGCTTAAGCGAGCCGAAGTCAGTGCGTTAATTAGAGGGTACCCTGAGTATTGTATGATGAGTATGATATGTTTATTATAGTTAAGCTGATGTTGTGGTTTATTGAATACTGAGATGAAAGGCTTGTAATTCGTTGATTTCCATCATTGATTATGTGTCTGTTATAACATGTTGAATACTTTGTTAACTGTATCATTTGATTGTCGGTATTGTTTGTGATATGTTATATGGTTTTCTTGCTGGGCCTTGGCTCACGGGTGCTATGTGGTGCAGATAAAGGCAAGGGTAAGGTGGACCAATCCTGAGTTGGAGAGCTATAGGGGCGGATGTACATAGTCAGCTGCTTGTCTGCCACGGTCGAGGGATTATACAGGGATAAGAAAACCTAAAATGTGTATTTTTCCATTAGAGTGGCTTGTGATTGTATATGACTGTTGAAATTTTGTAACCTGTCCTTTAAACCCATTTTTTTGGGATCCCATGTACCAAACATTTACTAAAATGAAATTTATCTATTTATGACCAAAATATTTTAACCCTAGTTCAATCATGAGTTTAGAGTCACATTTTCAACTAAACAACTTGATTAGCAAGTCTTGCACAGTTATAAACAAACAGTGTAACAATCTTCGTTATCCAGGGTGTTACAACCAATTTTTTTTTTAACATTTTATAACAAATGAAAAACACACATAAATAAAAAAGAAAATCACTTTAAACAAAAAGAAAAACACACACACTACCCCCAAACTTAAATGAAACATTGTCCTCAATGAGTAATAAAATGGAAAAAGTTAAGACCTACTCCCTAGGATGTATGCTTCCTTGATTTGGCTCCTTTGTTTTCTTCTCTTCTATATTTTTTTCTTTTCTTTTTGGGCAAGAAGTTTCCTTCAAGCTTTTGAAAACACATGAAACAAAAACACACAACAAAAGTGAAATATAAAATGAAACATGAAAAGTATGGGTTGCCTCCCACAAAGCGCTTTAGTTTATAGTCTTTAGCTCGACTATAATTTTTCTTTCTTTTAACCTACACCCAATTGATGGTATGGAATTTCATTTATAGGGTGAGTTATGACTTTGATGCAAATTCCATAAATAATAATTGATAACATCACACCTACAAGAAAATTAGAAATATGCAATTTTGATGGAATATCAATGAAATAAGAAAATTGCATATCTATATTAGACTCATTTTCATTTTGAGTCAATATAGAAATTTGTTCAATTATGGGCTCTTGTGATATAATTATATCTTTTTCATTTTCCTCATGAGCCTCGAAAATTATTTCATCCAACTCTTTTATTTATTAGGAGGTTGGATGCATATTACAAGTTCTTCAACGACTTCATTCTCTTTTTCACTTTCAATTTGACTATTTGGATTGGGAATGGGTTGGTTGGGATAAACTTGTTTTTCTGACTCTATAACAGTTTCAAGTTGTCATACTATTGTCTCAATTTTTGAGATTGACTGGGACTGGACTTGTAAGATTTGGTAGGTTGATTGCATGAACTATTGTAGGGTATCCTCTAAAGATGGGCTCGTTTCTTGTTGAATGAGATATGATAGGTCGAATTGGGCATGACTTTCATTAGGCATATTGAATTGATGCCCTTGATTCATTGGAGATTGGGTATGACTCCATGAAAAAATTGGATTATAGGCGGGGGTCAAAGGGATATCAAAGGATTCATGCATATCATACATATCATTAGTTTCTCCATAATTTAAATTTGAGTGCTCATAATAGTTGTACTCAGAATTCCAACTATAATTAAAATGATCAATTTCAAGAGAATTTTTATTTTTTAAAAAAAATTATAACAAAAATTAAGAAGAGTACTAAACACAATAATTAAGGAAAAAGTAAAATTAAGACAACATAAACAATATTAAGAAATGAAAACAAGAGTTAGGAGACACAAGTGTCATCAACTAATAACAATATAACAAAATAGAATAAAAAGCAAGGTGGCACAAATGTCATCAACTATCACAAAATAAGAGAGAATAACACAAGAGCTAGGAGGCACAAGTGTCGTCAACAAACAAAAATTAAAAAATTAAAAAAAAATACAACAAGAGCTACAACAAAATTTAGGAGGCACAAGTGCCATCAACTATATAAAAAATAAAAAGATAGATAGATAGGAGGCATAAGTGTTGTTAACTAAAAAATATGCAATAAATATAAATATATAAATAAGTTTTTTTATGGGTGGTAGAACCGTCCCAAATTTTCTTTTTATCTTTTTTTTTATGTATATATATTTTTATATTTTGTATAAATATTTTTTTAAGTCCAAAAATTAAATAACTAGTAGAAGAATTCACTAACCTTGAGATAAATTTCGTTTCTTTTCTTGCAACTCCCCGGCAACAGCACCAAAAACTTGATGGACCCAAAATGGGTATGTTTTAAATATTTATAACTCGCAATCGCACGAATCGTATATGAAGTATAGTGTTTGTGTAAGCACAAGGTCAAACTCAAATGAGTTGTCTAATATCAAAAAGAAAACTATTTTAAACCAAAATTAATAAACTCTAATATAGCTCTAAAGATTGATGAGATTTTCGTATCAAGAAAATAAAATAAATATGCTTATTATCAATAACGGGCCCACATGCATATTTAATACTCTTAAGCATGCATTTAAATACATATTATCATATAAATCATGTGTGCCACATAGTCACACATTGATTCAATTAATTCAACATGTATATCCTATTATGCCCTCCAGGCACTTAGCCTTAACAGTAACGTTACAGTTCTTTTATAACCTGACCACGTAAAACCTTGTGTCTTTCCTTATTTATCCTTTAATCTCTCAGATTAAGTTGGCAACAAAAAAGGTAGTCAACATTTTGGTGCTTTCATTGAGAGCTTGAAGGAAGCTTGGAAAAAATTCATGGTGACCACTCGAAGGAATGCTCCAGACGATACTACCCCTCATGCCACAGCTAAGGGAGGAGAAACCAGTCACCTACTGCGGCAGGACCACCCTGACGCGGTGGAGGACTACGACGAAAATGCCGAGTACTCATGGATGACGACATGGATGACGGGGGAGATGATGAATATTATTAGGAGGAATATCCTCATCCCATGGATACGGAGGAGACATCAAAAATGGTGGTGCTCCATGACTAGGTTGCCAGTCAACAGCAGAAGATCGACACCCAGGAGGGTAATATCGCTGCCCTACGAGAGATGTTTAATGCCATGAGGGCTACTCTGGTGGGCTAAGGGCTGCGAATGGACCACTATGGAAAAGTACCATCTGGGCAGCCAGCTGGAGTGCCTACAGTGCCCCCAGTTGGAATTCCAGCTGTCGCTCCAACCGGTGTGCCTCCCGAGCACCCGACTGGGTCGACGCGAGATCTGCCAGCTGATGTGCCTCCCAGGCACCCAGCTGGAGATGGAACCCCACCTACACCACAAGATCGTAGCAAAGGTGAGGTTGACGATGACTCTACTCCAAAATTAAAGAAGGCATGTCGGAACCCCAAAGACAATCAGGTCCCAAGGCCAACTAGCATGGGTAAAGGCCTAGGAGCTTGAGGACACTGCCAGGCCACCAGCGCCCGTGGAGCCCAGGGTGTTTCACCCAAGCGTGCCAATACGGACCGCGTGAGGCCCGGAGGTGGTGTCCCATATGCACCTCGCCATCCCCACAGGAACAAGGGCCGAGGGGGCAACATGCGAAATTTCCCCTTCAACCGAAAGCGTGGCCTAGGCATCTCGGTTAGCAATGAGATTGTTGAGTCCGATGAGGAAACTAAGGTGCTTCATTCTGAGGATAAAGGCACATTGCGAGGTCAGGTTGATTTGCGGGATAACCTTAATACTCATCGGTGCAATAAGACTAATGGGCGCGAGCCCGCCAAGAAAGGTCCATCAGACCTCCGGGACAATCTCAACGCCCGAAGGACAAATGACTTGACGCAGAGCATCAATCGAGACCCGCTTCACGCGGAGTTAGAGAGACTGAAGAGGATCATGCTCAGCATGGTCCGAAGACAAGGCCATGACTCAGACTCGGAGGATGAAGATGGAAAGTCGTGCGCTCCTCACATAGTGGAAGCCCATTTGTCGCAGGGCTTCAAGATGTCGGCCATCCCGTCTTATGATGGCGGCTCAGATCCCACCAACCACCTTTCAAAATTAAATAGGTTGATGTCGGTGCACCGCGTCTCCAAGGACGCTAAGTGTCATGTGTTCCCGAAAACTCTAACGAGACCAGCAGATAAGTGGTTTAGGAAGCACTGGCCGAGATCCATTCAGTTGTGGCACCAACTGTCGTCTTCCTTCCAAAGACAGTTTATAGCAGCTTGGAAGGTGAGCTTCAAGGTCAATGTATTGGCCAAATAAAGCAAGGACCCTTCGAGACCCTCAAGGCTTACATCAAACGCTTCAAGAAGGAAGCTCCAAGAACCAAGAGGGTCGACGATGGCCAGCGACTGATGGCCTTGTAGGTTGGCATCCACATGGGGTCCTTATTGTGGGATGACCTCCAATGGAGAGGATGTCGATGGCTCGATGAGTTCATTCATCGGGCACAAGAATATATTAGCTGGGAGGATGCCCAGATTAGAGGATTTGGAGGGATCGTCGCCTTTCCCGCTTCGACCACACCTGGCCCCGTCACTTTGGGGATTCAGTATTCGCCGTACGCTCTTGTCCAACCAGGTTTTGGGGGAGTCCAACTTGGTCCGAGTATCCCGCCAACTAGCTTTAGTGTCTTGCCAACCACTGGTTTCAGTGCGGCTATGATGGGATACAAGGCGACGCCCACTGGGTACAATTATTTTTAGCCTACATTCAGTGCTGAAGTTGCAGCTCCATCCTAGTCAACTGCACCCAGTCGAACCCCCAACAGTAGTAGATGTGGAGGCAAGGGCAAGGACCGAAAGCCCAAGGGAAATTGGATCATGCAGACTGAACAGGGAACTACCTCTGGCGAGAAGTACGCTCGCAGTACTTTGAGTAAACTAACTTGGTAGACTCCCATGAGAATACCTTCATGGGCACAGAACAACATGTTCATTATCGGAAGCCACAACCCATCTGGAGGGACAAGGAAAGGCGAGATCCCGACAAGTTTTTTCGTTTTCATAACGATATAGGGCACCACACCATTGAGTGCTGCTAGCTTAAGGATGAGATCGAGAACCTCATCAAGTTGGGACACCTCCACCAATACGCTCAGAGCAGGTCTCGCCAAGCACCGGCTCCAACAGCAGGAATACCTGCTTAACCTGCTGCTCTATCTTCGAGCCCGATGCCCATAGCTCCGCCGTAGCCGATAGCAAATAGGCCCTCTCTAGTGAGCGGCAGAGTGGGGACCATTTCAAGAGGACCCCACCTGAGAGGTACTTCTAGAGGCTCGTAGAATAGATATGCATGGGCCTTAAACCACAATGATGAGGTGCTGGCTTTTACTCAAATGTCAGCTCAGATGCTGCGGATGATTGACCAAGTCATCACATTCTCTAAGGATGATGCTTGGAGAGTTCACTTCCTGCTCCATGACCCTTTGGTGATCGAGAGCTAGGTGTCCAACAAGATGGTGGCTAGGATCCTGGTTGACAATGGGAGTTCAGTGAATCTCCTATTTAAGTTCGCTTTCGAGACGATTTGACTGGCCATAAGCGACTTGTCCCCGTGCACCTCGACTCTTTATGGATTCTTGGGAGAGGGCCTCATACCAATGGGCCAAATCAAGTTACGCGTGACACTGGGGGAAGAGCCTCGTCGGACCTTCAAGTATTGCACTTTCGTGGTGGTGGATTGTCCCTTAGCGTATAACGCCATTTTAGGGCGTTCAACCTTGGTGAAATTCGGAGTCGCCACCTCAATTCAGAATTTTTGCGTGAAATTCCCCATAGAGTCAGGAATTAGTATAGTCCAAGGAGACCAGAAGGAGGCGAGGCATTGCTATAATGTCTCCCTCCAAAAGCTGATAATGGTAGTCGAGACAATGGACCACGAGCAGTCTCTTCCCGAGAAGGCGGAAAGGATAACGATACTGGCTAAAGAGGCAAATGAGCTGGACTTGCGAGTTCAAGAGGAGAGCGCGGTTGAGCCGATGGAAGAAGTCAAAGATTTGGCTCTCAACACGGCCACTCCTGATAGGAGAACCAAGATTGGAAAGAATCTGGAGGAGAAAGTCTGAAACTCACTCCTAGCCTTCCTCTGAGAGAACCAGGACGTCTTCGCCTAGTCTTATTCCGACATGACAGGCATTGACCCAAATATTATTTTCCATGCATTGAATGTCGATCCAAACGTTGCTCCAATCCAACAGAAGTGGAGGACGTTTTACCAAACTAGAGTGGAAGCCCTAAAGGGAGGTGGACAAACTGCTTGCAAATGGTTTCATCCAGAGCGCAGAGTATCCCAAGTGGGTATCCAATCTAGTCCCCGTGCCTAAGCCAAACGACACCTAGAGGACCTGCATAGACTTCTCCGACCTGAATAAGACATGCCCTAAGACCTGCTTCCCACTTCCAAAGATCGATCATATGGTCAATACCTCCTCTAGTTACGAGATTTTGTCCTTCATGGATGCGTACTTGGGGTATAACTAGATTTCCATGCATGTCATAGACCAAGAGCACACCATCTTCCGAACAGACAAGGGAGTTTACTGCTATAAGGTGATGCCTTCAGGCTAAAGAATGTTGGGGCCACCTACCAAAGGCTCGTGAACCGAATGTTCAAAGAGTAGTTGGGGTGAAATATGGAGGTGTATGTAGATGACATGCTAGTTAAGTCCCAAACAGCCCCCGACCATGTGAGGGACCTTGCAGAGGTGTTCTCGGTGCTTCGCAAGTTTGGGATGAAGTTAAACCCCTGGAAGTGCACTTTTGGCGTTTCCTTGGGAAAATTCCTAGGCTTCATCATCAAGGCTCGGGGAATAGAGGCAAACCCCGAAAAGATTAAAGCCTTGATCGACATGCCATCCCCCCAAAGGCATAAGGATGTCCAGAGCCTCATCGGAAGAATCGCTGCATTGAGTCGTTTTGTTTCCAAGGCGATGGACAAGTCCATCCTGTTCTTTAACATCCTCTGGGGAGGATAGATGTTTGAATGGACAGAGGAATGTGAGCAAGCATTTCAACAGCTAAAGGCTCATATGGCAAAGCCTCCTATCCTATCAAATCCCGTGGACAAGGAACCCTTATTACTCTACATGGCTGTCTTTGAGAATGCCATCATTGTCGCCTTAGTCCACGAGGAAGGCTGTGTCCAGCACCCCGTGTATTATATGAGCAAGAGGCTTCTCAAAGCGGAGTCCAAATACCCGCTCATGGAAAAGCTGACCTTCTGCCTGTGGTGGCTTCTCGGAAACTGAGGCCCTACTTCCAGACATATCCCATCAAAGTCCTCACGAATTACCCCTTGCGGTAAGTCCTCCAAAAGTCGAAGTATTCTGGGAGACTCCTGAAGTGAGCTGTCAAGCTCAGTCAGTTTGACATCGCTTATCTCCCGAAGACAGCCATAAAGGGGCAAGCGCTGTCAGATTTCATCGCCGAGTGCACGGGAAATCATGAGGGACATGTGGATGCCCCGATGGAAGGGCCCACGTGGAAGATGTATGTCGATCGGTTGTTGAATGAAAATGGGGTTGGGGCAGGTCTCATTTTAGTATTCCCTAAAGGGCACAGGGTCCACAACGCCCTAAGATTTGGGTTCAATGCCTCCAACAATGAAGCACAGTATGAGACGTTGATTACTGGTCTTCAAGTTGCACCTGAACTTAAGGCTGAGGGCCTCGAGATTTTTAGCGACTCGCAACTGGAAGTTAATCAGGTACTCGGGGAGTACCATGCCCGAGGAACGAAAATGGCCGCTAACCTAGCAAAGACCCAAGAGATGCTACATGGCTTCAGGAAATTCACAATTTGACAAGTGTCGCGGGAACAGAACTCGAATGTTAATGCCCTGGCGAAGCTCGCAACCACCAAGGACGTCGAACTGATCAATGTAGTCTCCATCGACTACTTCTCTTCTCTGAGTATCTCAGCACCCAAGGGAGTGGAGACAATCCAGCCCCAGGACGGGTGGATGGAACCCATAATCAAATATCTAGTCTCAGGGTTGCCACGGGACAAAAGAGGAGCTTGGAAGCTACTCTACCAAGCGCCCCAGTACATTATCATGGAAGACAAGTCGTACAGGCGGGGATATTCGTTGCCTCTGTTATGGTGCATGTCCAAGCAAGAAGCCAGCATGATGCTCCGGGAAGTACATGAGTGCTTTTGCGGGGACCACACCAGGGGGCAAAGCCTCGCCAAGAAAATCTTGAGGCAGGGTTACTTTTGGCCCACCATGAACGGAGATGCGATGGACTATGTCAAGAAATGTGACAAGTGCCAACGTTTTGCCAACATACCTCAAGCTCCTTCAAATGAGCTCACTCATATGACCAGTCCTTGGCTCTTCGTGGTCTAGGGCATTGACCTTATCGAGTCACTGCCCACAAGAAAAGGAGGAGTAAAGTATGCAATAGTGGTGGTCGACTACTTCACGAAGTGGTTCAAGTCCGAGCCACTCGCTACTATCACTTCCAAGAAGGCTCTAGATTTCGTCATCAAGAACATTGTTTGCCACTATGGGCTCCCAAGGAAGATAGTCTCTGACAACGGTTTGTAGTTCAATAGCGAGGTATTCACAAATTTCTGTCAGAGACATAGAGTCATGAAAAGCTTTTCTTCCGACACCCGCCCGCAGGCGAACGGGCAGGTGGAAGCAGTCAACAAGATACTCAAGGCCACCTTAAAGAAAAGGCTTGAACAGGCAAAAGGCGCCTGGCCTGAGGAACTGCCTAGAGCATTGTGGAGCTACCTCACCATTGCCAGGACTTCCACTGGCCACTCTCCATTCTCAATGGCCTACAGGTACGAATCCAGGCTCCCAGTTGAAGCAACAATCTCCACACACCGACGGGATACGTATGACCCAACCATAAACCATGCTTTACTGAGAGAATCCTTGGACCTCATGGAGGAGCTCTGTGAAGCTTCTCAGCTTCAAGTAGCATCCTACTAGCAGAAGGTAACCAAGTATTTCAACTCTAAAGTGAAGGATCAAAAGTTTGGGGTCGGAGATATGGTGTTGCGAAGAGTCTTCTTAGCCACTAGAGACCTCGATGCAGGAGTGTTGGGACCTAACTGGGAGGGCCCATACCAAGTCGAGAGCGTTGTATGTCCGAGAACATACAAATTGGCTCGAATGAATGGGGAATTGATACCCCATGCCTAGAATGCCGAGCATCTTTGCCGGTATTACCACTAGTATGAGTAGTGAACTTTATTAATTTTTGCAATCTCCCTTATAGCCTCTGGGCACAATTAATGGAAACCGTGTATAAAAAACACAGTAAAAAAGAAATTTGTTTTTCTGCTTATATTTTTTTGTCTCTTTTATTGTTATTGTTTTGTATAAGAGCACCCGCTCGTTGGCCTGAACAAGTCAACGCAGACTAGTCTCCGTTCACTTAGGGGGCATGGAGTTGGGGCATTTTCACGCCTCGAGTGGAATGACCTAGGAAACTAAGCTTGTCAAGCAGAGTAAGCCTAGTGTCGCCACCCCAAGAATAGAAAAACCTAGGAAACTAGTCGAATCTGGCCTAAGAGACTAAGCTTGTTCTAAGCAGAGTAAGACTTAACATCTAGAGACTAGACATAATCTTAGAAGCGTGAGAATGGACCTGCATCACCTCCCGTGGACATTGTGCCCGAGGAGCTCTAACCAAATCCTTCAATCTCGAGATGCAAACGGAAGACCGAGTACTCTCTACTCGGTCCCGGGGTGGACTTAGGACACCTTCCACGGACATAGCGCCCGAGGAGTTACACCCAAGTCCTACATATGTCTCAAACTTATAGTGTCGGGAAGTCCATGACATCGGAAGCTTGGCTAGTCGACGAGTGAAGCACCTCCAGTGCATGGGATCCCATAGCTAAATGGCCTGATAGAAACATAGTGTCGAAAGATCCAAGTAACGTGAGATTCGATTTAGCATTCTCTCGAGGATGGCATTGGCCTAGGGAGTAATAAACAAATCCCAATCCTCGATATATGAATGGAATCCCGATTCTTCTGTACTTGACCTCTGGCATAAATCGCCTTAAGCCTTTAGCAAAGTGTTCTATGGGATATTGAACCTAAGAGTAAAATAAAGCCCAAGTAACGTGAGTATGGGCTGGGGTTACCTCCTGAGGACACCGCGCCTGAGGAGCAGTGACTCAGTCCTTTGATCTCGAAATGCGAACAACCCGAATCATTGGAACTCGGGGGCCAGACCTCGAGCGCTTGAACTCGAGTGTCAAGATATAACTAGTCCATGGGCATGAATTCAACCTCCTAGGCTTAGGATAATGACTTCACAACTTCCATATGATTAGGTCCTAAGCTACGTACTAGGGGGCAAGTAAAGAATCCCAAGCTGGTACACCAGAGACCATGTTCCAGAGGGCAAATAGCTTAGTGAGGATGGCCCCCCTAAAGCCTTGAGTCCGGGATGACATTAAAGTTACTTTCAAAGACATTGGGCCTGAAAGGCGACACTAAATGTCTTCAGCGTTGATCACTATGGAAAAACCCTATAGTATAAAACCTCGTAATCCCGGGTCATTGGAACTCGAGGGTGTAGGATAATCAGGTGCATTCACTTGACACCACGTCAAAGATACTCTTAGGACTTCGAGCCTAAGATGAAACACTAGATGCACAAGCATCTAAATACTGCCAAAAAAATCCTCAAGCTCTAAGTACTACAGGCAAGCCCCGTCCTGAGTCGTTGGAACTCGGGGATGTAAGGCCGCGTTAAGTAATCACGTGCCCTAGTGTTAAAGTTACTCTCGAGGACCACGAGCCTACAGAGCAACACTAGACACATAAAAATTATCTAAGTACTGGGAGAAGTCAATAAAGACTCGAGTTTTCAAGGCTCAAGTGAGAGACCTAGGCCAACGTCTAGGGACCCTCATGATTTACGATTGCGTTAAGGGGATAAAAATATGTTTAAAAGAAAATGTATTGTATCATTTTTACAAAATAAAAAGACAAATTAATTTTTTCGCACGCAGACCTAAATAAGTTGTGACAAATGCTCGGGGGCTCGAGCTTCAACTGCCCTCCAGTACCTCCTCCACCAGGTCAATAATTAGGTCTGTCCTCGGGGCACTCCCTGCCTAATGGCTCACAACCTGAATTGCCTCCGTAGCTTGGGTCGCCTCGACAGCTTGAGTCGCGCCAGCCACTTGGGCCGCCTCAACAGGTTGGGCCTCCTCGGCTACTCAAGTCGCCTCCACAACCTAAGTCACCTGGAGGCGCTCTTTCAAGATGAGTGTGTACTTCTAGGCACTCCAGTAAAATCCAAACTCATACCTTGGTTGTGGAACCAGGCCACGTAAAAGGCATCCTCGGCGATTGTCTCAACCACCTTCTTAAGTTTGTCCCCCTGACGCTAAGAAGACCTATTCATCTTCATGGCTTGGATGGCTTTCCTCTCACCAAGCTCGGCCTGGTCGATGACCTCCTTGGTATGCTCCTGAAGGTTGGAGTTTTCAACTACCCCTCGGGTGACCTTGGTCGTTGCTTTCTTTGCCTTCTCCTGGGCTCGTCACAGATCCTCGACGGACTTTTGGGCAGCCTCTTCAAGCTCCCGAGAATGCTTTTGTTCGGCTTCCAGGGCATTCTAAATGCAAGCAAGCTCTTCCTGAGAGCCTCAGAGCTTTTCCTTGAGGGCGGGTACCTTATCTTGAGATCATTGAAGTTGGTAGGACTTCTCTATAATGATGTCGCCCAAGTGTTGACAAGCTAAGTCGGACTACAGAAAAGAAAACAAAATTAGCCCAAGCAGTGAGGGAATAAAATAAAATATAAAGAAGTGATGACTTACCAAGACAGAGGCATACCAGCATGAGGCCACGAGGGAGGCCTCATTGCTGTCACCCAGTTGGGCGAAGCTACGGATGGTCAGCTCGCACATAGTGGAGCTAACCCCCTAGAGGAGCTTAGCAGCGAGAGGGGCGAAAACTCCCCTAATTTTGCGGAGAACAAAGTCTCCAGCTCAGCCTGACCTATCGAAGGTATGATTGGTCTTTCTCTCGGCAGCTTCATTAGGCGGAGGGCCTCTGCGGTTTCATGGAGGAACTTGTTTCCCTCCTCCTTTCTTGCCTCGAAATGCTGGAGCATCATCTGATACTACTCCAGCAAGGCCCCCTCATACCTTTTGGGGTACACCAGGATCCAAGCTTGGGGTGCTAGCCCCGCTTAGTCTGAGCTTATGCCTCTTCACCTACTGTGGGGGAGGAAGGAATTTCCACGACCTGGGGCGGATCCACCGCAAGAACTTCCGCAGGGGGAGTAGGAACCCTTTGCCTCTTGGCTGGTGGAGAGGGTTCAAGATTCTCCCAAGGGCGCGATGACTCCCTTACAGTTGAAGAGCTTGAGGGAACTCCTAGTCTCAAGGCGGATCGGGCAATGTCAGCTAGCCCCATGTGACCTGCAGGAGCAAAAAGATGGTTAGCGTTGATGCAAAATAAAGAAAAACACAACTCAAGTTAGAGTTGAGGGAGGTCACTCGGTCTAAGGGTATATAGCCCCGAGGAGGTAGTTGTCTCCTCAGGCGGTGAAGGTAAATGTCTATTAGGTCTAAGTAATCCTGAAGCTCTTCCCTAGTCCAGCGCCGATGTGTAATCTAGCCATAGTGAAGAAGGGCGGGAGAGGCCCATACATGCTCGGGACTTATCATGTCCCCTACTTGGGAAGCATGGTTTAGAGTACGGGTGATTTACCCTGGGCAAGATGAAACACCTCCATCCCCGCCTGAAGCTCCTCCTCGAGCTCGTAATATTCTTGGGCTTCTCGAGCTACCTTTGCGGCCCAGATGGTCTCCAACCGCTCCTCCGCGAGCTGCTGGTGCAAAATATCCCGGGCGATCCCATCAATGTAATTGATCTGCGCGGATGCCAACTCTCGAGACTTCCTGGACTGGCGATACTTAGTCAGCTCAAGGTTGCTGATCTTTTGTCCTGCGCTGAGAAGCCCCAACCCGATGAGATTGTCCTCCGTCACCAGGAGGCTAAGATCCAAATCTCGATCGGGTAGAGTTTTCATCTCCTGGAGATGATCCTCGAAAAGTTGAACATAGCAAGTCTGTCAAAATGGGCCTATTAAGAGAAATGACTAAGTATAAAGCACAAAATAATCCCACATACAAAGGAAAAAGAAAATGATCGGGAAGATACTCACCAACCTTGGAAAATTCGAGGATTAAGGTCGGGTTGTTACGGATCGGAAACTCGTTCGTGAAGAAAAATGCGTCCTTGAGATCCTGAGAATGGTTCTCGCTGTGATGAGGAGCCTTATAGTCGAGGGATGAGGTGGCATACTTTACCAAGGCATAGTACCCATCTCGGTTGGACTTCTTCCTGGGGGTGGAACGGAACCTATAGAAGTATAAAATCTCAGCCAGTGAAGGTGCAGGCCATTTTCGCTTCCAGTACAAGACGTACATCCATGCGAACACCCTATAAGCATTGGGAGAGAGTTGGAAAGGAGCTATCCCCACGTACTTCAGAAAGTCCACGAAGCACTGGTGTAAGGGCAGGCCCCTGCCATCAAAAGGGTTTGGCTCTAGGCGCCCAAACCATTGACACTATGGTGCGCCCTCTCAGATTCCCGACAAAGACGCATGAGACACCTATCCTCGATTGCATAGTGCCTCGTAATGGCCTCCAGGGCCTCGAGATGTTAGAGCAGGGTGAGATCATCCTATGCTTCAAATCCATCACCCTAGTACGTTTGAGTGGGGTGTGGAACCGAGGCTCGATTGACTTCTTCCACGGTCAACCCCCTGCTGGTCGCCGACCCTGGCCTCTCCGTTACTGGGCCATCAGCACTAACAACCAACTCCTTGGCTGGTTTTTGGACTTACGCCATCGCACCTCCTTGGATGGACCTTGTTCATAGGCCATGCCGGAGATTTCCTGGTCGAAGAGAAAGAAATCGTGCTCGTGTAACTGTCGAAGTTTCTCAGACATCTGAGACAAAAACCAAGCAGTTAGTATCATGACTGAAGGAAAAATGGCCAAAACACGGAAGACCCTATAAGACTACTTCCCGGGGAGAAGATGAGAGTTTTTCTAAGAATATGGGATGTCCTCGGAGCTTAGGATCAGGCCGGAGAACACCACTAGGGGTGATGAACCTACCAGAAACCAAGAATTTTCTAGATTCTGGTCACAGGTCCAGAAACGCGAAAGTGGTGTAAGATGCATCATGGGCCATTTTGACCATTTCTAATGTTGAAATGCGCCTAAATAGACTTGTGAAAACCAAAAACAACTTCCCAAATTCCATAAAATTGACATTCCTAAGCATGCGCCTGAACCCATAAACATAGCCCGATGAAAACGCAAAATTAAAAACAGAAAAAAGTAAACACTTACTCGAAATAAAGCACAGATAGGTGATGAGGCAAGTCCTAACTCTAAAATACTGCCTGCCATTTGCCCAGAAGTAGGATGATTCATGCCAATCATCCAGAATTGTTGGAAGCTCAGAAACGTTTGGGGGTAAGGGAAGAACAAGAGAGAATAGAGGGTTTTGGCATAAAGGCTTTGAATTTTCAAATGGTTAATAGGAAGCTAAAAGGCGATTCTCTGGGTCTTATACCCAGTAGAACTTGTAGGGGAAGCAACCCCTCCTCCACTGTCGAATTACTTACCACGTTGATACCACGAGGGCAATCCAACGATCAAGGTCTAAATGGCGCGTGTCGTGATCATTAATTTTGGGAAGTGACGTCTCGAGCGTGGGATGAAAAGATGCCTCGGGTACAGAGTGGACATTTGGGATCATGGAATTGACCCCTCATTAATTGCACGAATTGATGGGTCCAGCCATGGGGTGTTGACATGTGGTGTTGCTTTTTAGAATGACGTCAGGGGGAAGCCCAGACGTTTCCCCCCACCTGTTGCAAATCACTCCTCCTAATCTAAGTCTCCACTGCCCAAGGGCGAGTGAAGACTTGAGGGGCAAATGTTGTCCGTATTTTCACCTCTCGACACGTGTCAATTAAGAGTGATTAGTGATGAGGTAAGTCATGAAATGCTCGGGTGCAACCTCACCAGGAAGTTTAGTTCGAGTGAGTCGTGGGCATCTCCGAGGTAGGTCATGCCCTGAGGTCTGTCTTTGGGGCAAGGGTTCCTCCAGGTAAGGCCACCTTCTGGGCTAGTTAGTAAGTCGTGAATGATCTCCGAGCGAGGTCCCCTTCCGAGGTCCGTCCTCAGGGCCGGGGCTCTTCAGGTGAGGCCACGTCCAGAGCTCTCTCCCCTCACTCGTCCTCCAGGTCTATGATTCTAGTTTTTGGACCTAGGATAGCCACTAGATGTCAGTCATTGTAGTTATGGGCTACCAGGCGATCGTTTGACAACTTTTGGCGATCCTCGATTAGTGGTGTCAAGTTTGTACACTCAACAATCGATGTTTCCCACAACGCCACCTGACATGGGCAAGCGTGTGTCGTGCCCTGACAGTCACAGATATGTTCCCCATAAAGTTGGTATATGACTTTCTGGAATGGGCCCCGTAGGGTCCGCGTGGGCCATAGTCTTTATTGTAACACAACCCTTTGTGTATTAATTTAACATTATTACCCTGGTATTTATGAGAAATGATTAGCAATAATGACCCCAGCCTCTATAATTAGGGCTAGGGTATCTCCTTATAGAGAGTTGGATTTTTTAGAGAGAAAAAATCTGTACTCAATGCAATATATACGCTGCCTGAGAATCACCATTAAAGCTTGCTACCTTAAGCTTCAAGCTCACTAAATAATAGACTCATGGACTAGGGTTCTTTTATAACCTAAACCACGTAAAACCTTGTGTATTTCCTTGTTTATCCTTGAATCTCTCAGATTAAGTTGACAACGAAAAAGGTAGTCAACAACTAATATTATATTACTCTGAAATAATCGGTAAGAGTGATACTAGACACATTTTTTTACGCTATTTGTGCAATAAATTATGTGGTTAAAAAAGTTGTCACATCATTGTGTGCACAAATAGCGCGTAAAAAGAGTGTATCTTAGACCGTCTCCAATGGATGGTGTATAATTTGTGTCAAATTTGGCCCAAATTTGGCCCACTTTTTGCATTTGTACTCCAATGCACAAGGTGCAAACTAGCTAAAAAAGTCAATATAGCTATTAATGTTTATTGAAAATATAAAAAAATAATTAATTTTTTTATTAAAAGATAAATTAAAAATTAAAAAATTAATAATTTGTATTAATGAGTAGCAAAGAAGTAATTAAAAAATGTGATTTTTATTGTAAGCCAAATTTGGCACAAAATAATTTGACTCATACTATATTTTGTGCCAAATTTGACACATATTTTAGACCACCATTAGAATTCAATTTTATAAAGATGGGCTAAAAAATTACTATTCACCACTTTTATAGCATTCCATTGGAGATACGCTTACCCAACAATTAAGAATTAAGGGCATTATTACCTTGTTCCTCTCGGATTTAATTAAGTATTTCTTAAAACTTCAAAATTGTGTATGTTAATTAATAAATCTGTCATAATTTTTCTTTTCTTCTCAAAATTACACAACTCTGTGAAACTATCGAAAATTGGCCTGGTCAACTTTGATAATTCTAATTGATGATTAAATCAATTAATTGAGACTATCTAGATAATTTTATCCAAGGTACAATGGGGACCATGGGCCTATGAAATCAAGCTCTAATAAGTTATCATAAATCTAACAAATAAATTTACTAACTTATTAATTCCTCGTGACTCCACTATAGACTCGGAATTGCACTCTTGAATTCATAGAACGCTCTATAACAAATATAGACACGCTATTAATTATCCATTGTTACAACCATAATTGTCACTCAATCCTCTATGGATGGTCTACAATGAGATAGGACTAAAATATCGTTTTACCCCGCATTGTATTTTATCCTTAAAACACTTAGTTCTTGTAAATGATATTTCAGTAAACTAATTTAATTATTGAAATGAGATCTCTATCATTTAACACCTTGAACCAAACTAAAAGGAAACCATTGTTTCACTTCTTCATCAGAAGCTATAGATGTTCATATCTATGATTAACACTCCCACTCAATTATACTACCGAGTTCCCAAGATGTAAGTATGGGCTAGTCCGTAGGGTAAGCTGGTAACGAACAAGTCAAAGAACTCAAATAATACAATCAGTTAGAATATTAACCACTCAGAATTGAGATTGAATTGACTTATGGTCAACTATATGATATGACTAGAATAGATAATAACGGTATGTTTACTTATCTTATCAACTGTCAATATCGGTCATGTCCGATGTAACAAATACATCTGATCTTATCTACTTTGATAATGTTCTGGAAAGAACATAACACTGTAATATGTAAGTAGATCATATCGTAGATTGACAAGTCAGTATAAATCATGTGCACTGACTAATCTTAGGACTAACTTATTTTGAACATATAATCATATATATATTCCACTGTGATGACGTCACTATAAATAAGATTAGCTATATGCTCGGAATTCAATATAAGTTTATATTAAATAAATAATCATGAAAATAAAACATGTGAGCAAAGTGATTGATCAAGTTAAAAAATGATTTCTATTCTTTTATTGATAATAAAATGAGATTACAAAGAATTTGAGTTTTAATTAGGGCATAAAACCCCAACAGTAGCAGCGACACATAGAGTTCGCAATCCCGTCCTATATAGCTGGCATTGCGACTGTAGGGGGGAAATGGGGGATCTTCCTACGCGTGCATGCGCCACCTGAGGGCTTGATGCATGTTCTCAATGCACTCTCCGCTTGGAGGAGTTCCTCAAGACCCCTGAGAAGCTATGGCAGAGTCATGTGTATGGATAGCTCAGCTGGCACGCCGGGAGGTCCCTGAGAGTTAATAACCTTCAGGAAAACCCTTGCAAACCCCGAAATTAGGGGGAATGAGCAAAAACAATACAATTAAGCTTTGTTGTACAAATGAATAGTCCCTCAACCACCTATAAAGGGGGCAGGGATTCCCATTGGGAAATATCACATATTATGCATTCTAATATACCATAATTTTTAAATATGCCAACATAATTAACTATCCCAAAACTATGTCATTTTATAAAATTTGGATACAATTGCCCCTGTCATTAACAACCCCCCTCTCTCTAAAATTATCTCTCAAACATTCTCTCAACTCATCTCTCATTCTCCATCATGACGGCACCACCACCATAACCTCCCCATGGAGGCAGAGCACCACCTCCCCACGATGTCGTCGTCATTACCATCTCCATTGGTGTTGCCACCTTCCATCACCATTGATGCACTTCATCGAATATCTCTCTTCATTTTTTTATGTTTTAATGATTCAAAATGCATTCATCGAATTATATGTTCTACATAATTTTTTTATGATTTTACATGATCTAATCTTGTAGATCTTAAAAAAATACCAAAATTTTAAAAAACAAATCAACTAAAACAGACATTTGAGTGAAAAGATATGAACCTTCAAAGTTTTCGTCAAATTTCAGCGCAGAGCATTGAAATTTCATCGAAAATGCATCGTTTTTTGCCAAAATCAAGTTTTCATGATTACATCGCAAAAGCATCAAAACAACATCGATTTTGTATCGAAAAGCATTGATTTTGCATCGAAAAAATATTGTTTTGACCAAAAATCAAGTTTTCATGATTGCATTGCAAGAGCATCGAAACAATATCGATTTTGCATCGAAAAAACATTGTTTTGGCAAAAAAAAAAAAAAATCAAGTTTCATGATTGCATCGAAAGAACATCGATTTTGCATCGAAAAAGTATCGTTTTGGCAAAAAACAAAATCAAATTTTCATGATTGCATCGAAAAAATATTGAATTTACGTCGTCTTCATTATTTTTTTTGTACAAAAACGATGCTTTTACATCAATTTTGGTCACAATTTTGAAATTTCTAGGGTTTATGATGAAGGTTTTTTTTTTATGTTGGTTGAAAATCAACGTTAAAATCTCTTTAACGTCAATTTTGGTCCTAGATGAAAATTCACGTCAGTTATTACAAACAAACATGAAACACCTATTTTGTTGTAGTGCCCTATTCATTATGTACACGATATTACTAGTAATTGTACTCTAGTAAGAATAAGAATGACACAATTATTAATTATGCATATATGCCAATACAACAACAATATAAATGAGTCAAAACTAAATCTGTTTGGACCAATCTCGTACCATAAGAAAATATCTATAGAGAGAGTAAAAATTAAATTTTTACAAGTATTTCTTTTGGTCACAATTACAACTTGTCCCCCTTGGCTTTGGCCATTAAGGAACGAAAAATAAAAATGATTGATCTTTATTTAATTTTTTATATTAAATATTTGAGAAATTTACATAAATATAGTAAATTTTAAGTTAATTATATGGGTATTTAATTTTTGTCGCAAAATATGGTAAGTTGACAAAAAAAAAACAATTCAAAAAAATTACTATGGACAAAATTACAAAATTCATTCATTCCTCAAAATCAAGTTACTGGAAAAGCCCTGTGCCCCCCGACCTTCTCTACAAGCCCTTTGATGCCGACCACCAAATATTGACATTGTATACAAATCCTTATTCTCAGGTCCTCTATGACACCACCCAACTTCTGATGGTGCCGATATCACACGTAACATCAACAACTTCTTCTCCTTCAGTCTCCCTATTTTTGGTTCTGTCTCCATTTTTTTCAGCCCTTCTCTCAGTTGCGAAAAGTTCTTTGTTTCTTCTTCTTCATTGGTTGTTTTTTAGATTTGGTTTTATTTTCTTTTCCAGATATGACTGAATAACTAGCTACCTTCACAATTTGAAGCCAATATATTTAAGATGTTTTAATTCAGGTTTGGGGTTTAAGTAAATAGTTTTTTATATAGGTCTCAAATTTGATTGTTATTAACGTAAATTTTGATACTCACATCACAAAAAAAATTAAAAATTATTTTGATAATTGATTACCACCACATCACTAAAAACATAAAAATTAATTTTACAATATGGCAATTGGTTACACCCACATCACTAAAAAATGATAGGGTAACCTATTACTACCACATAATAAAAAACTTATTTTTACAATGATAATCGGTTACTACCATATCATGCAAATTTTTTAAAAGTTTTAGACAATTTATGCAACTGAAATCAGGATTCAAATAATCTATCTTACGCGTGCATAAAAATAGACACATACCGTAAATTATTTAAAATTTTATGAAAGTTTATCGAAAACTATAATGAACACAATCATAAAATAAAATGAGGTCATAATTGATTTACATGCCTAAAACAAGAATGTGTAAAGTAAAAAGGAATACCTTATTGAAGATTTTTCCAAAAATGATTTTATAGCCAAAAACTTTATATTATGATAATTTCTCAAATTTTATATATAATTTTAAAATTGATGTAAGTTTTTCTCACTAATTTTTTTGTCATTTTATTTTATTTTTTAAAATTGATGTAAGTTTTTCTCACTAACTTTTTTTTTTTTTTTTTTTGTCATTTTAATTTAACTTGTCATGGGATATAAATGAAAAGTGAAAAAGAGAAAAGGTATAACACCTAAAGAAACGACAAGTCGTCGAGTGATTAGGAAAGAATAGGGAGCGGGAAGAGTTTTGTGGAGAGAGACTTCGTCTTCTTCCTATGCAGTGTTTTTCGAATTCACTCATCTTAATCTTCTCCTCCACTTCACTCTGTAATTTAGGGTTAGGGTTTTGTAATAGCTCAAATTACTAAGAGTTAGCGAAGCTGGAGAGGCAAAGAGGATTCGGCGACCACCAGGTCCAGGAGTCCCACCGCAATTCGCACCCTGGGACTTCCTCTTCCTCTTCGTCTTGGTCTTCTGGTGACTTCCACCATAATCATCAATCCCACCATCAAGACCATAGTTTCAATGATCCCAATCATAATAACCCTCACCAGTCCCACTACTACCACCATTCTATTCGCCCTGACCACCACTCTGGCCACTTCAATGGCGCCATTGGCTATGGTCCGGGTCATCATGTGCCGATGGCTGGACGGAAAAGGAATTGGTCTCATTCGAACCGAGGAAATTCTCCAGGTTTTGCATATATAGTTAATAGCTTTTCCACTCCAACTACTGTTTTTCTTTTCCCTTTTCATCTCGTAAGAAGAGACATACTGCAATTAGTCATTTTAATTTTGTTATTTTTGGCTTAGGACTCTCTCAAATGTTGTTAAGACTTAGTTCATAGCTTATGTTGCTTTCTTAAGTCTATTATCACTACATTTGGAATTTTTATTGATCTATATTGTTATAAGACCTTTACTTTGTTTTGTTTTTGTTTTAAGATCGATTAGATGGTTATGGTCTTGCAAAACTTTATGTTTCTCATGTTCCAAGAACAGCAGTTGAGCAAGATGTAAGTTATAACTAAATAAAGATTGATTTTTGAAGAATTTATTCAGGATATTGTTTCACCTTGAACTTCGATCACTTGTTGATATCAGGCGATTGTTCGAAGAATGTTGTTCTGAATCTGTTGTATGTGCTACTAGTTCTAACTATTAAATGTTTGGACTTTGTCGCTGTATTTTAGATCCGCCCCCTGTTTGAACAACATGGAAATGTAGTTGAGGTCGTTTTATTGAAGGATAGGAATACAGGCGTACAACAAGGTATATCAAGTGTTAATTTGATTTGTATTGTTTTTTATTTTCTGATCCTTAGTGAGACCTTTGAGAGCACCATTTAGTTTCCTAATTTTATTTTAATTTATTTTTTTTCATCATTTTCTCACGATGAAATAAATTAAATCGTTATTAGAAGAATGTGCAATGATTTTGCTCGTCTCTAGTGTTTTGATTTTTCATCACAGTCTGAATTTCATTAGTCTAGGATATGCCTTGTAGTTGCCCTTTGTATTGATGTTGCATATAGTTACTGCAGAAATGAAATAGATGTAGTTTTCTCTTACAGGAAGCTGTTTTGTGAAATTTGCAACAACTATTGAAGCCGACAAGGCCATTGCAGCTCTAAACAATCAACATTTTTTTCCTGGGGTGAGTTAAAGCTTTAGTGCTCTTTACATGGTGGATATGAATACTCTTGTTGTCTGTGGTCGCATCAACTGAGTTATTGGTTAAAGTTTTTGTTGTCTTTACATTTTTTAGGAACAAATGCCTATTACGGTTAAGTATGCTGGCAAGCCAGACAGAGAAAGAGAACGTCATGGTATATTTCTGATCTTTGAGGCACTGCCTTTTGAACTCCCTCTTGTAGTTGCATCTAGTCAATTTCTAGACCAACTTTATAGCACTGCCAATATATGGTTTCTTTAGTTAAGAGTAGGCATCAGATGTCACGTTGGCAACAACTTTTGTCTTGCATAGCTCATGTATCTCACATTAATGAACATTTATTAGATCTTATAAAATCAAATCTTTGGGAGGTGCTAAGAGTTTGATGCATAGAGTTATGAACCAATTGGTTATAAAATATTGCTCCAAAAATATTTTTTGTGGCTTCCTAATGAATTTACAAACAAGTGGATCTTTAATAAATTTTGTATTGTTTGATGGAAATGCATAATATATTAGTATTCTAGAGGGGTAGCTCTAATGATCGGATACGTGGTTTAGACCCACAAGGTATGAGGTTTGCATCCCTCCTGGGCTGGGCCCTTACATAGTAATTGTTATAATTTCTTGGTCCAGGTTATGTGAGAATTATAGTTTCTAAAAATCTATGTCCATATATTAGTGATTTGGATTTTCTTCAGTAATAGGGGCACATTTGGATTTCCCTAGTATAGCTGCGCCTTGTTTTTTCATTGCAGCAATATTACTCTTTGCAGTTGTTTGTCATCTTAAAATACATCTTCTGTAGGGGCACTTGATAAAGTGTTTGTTGCGATGTTTAACAAAGAAGCTTCAAAGGAGGAAATTATGGAGGTATGTTCTTGCCAACCATGGGATGTTAAGCTATTGTTTTTCCACAAAATATTCATTTTTTACTTATCTGCATGTAAGTATTCATTATTGAAACATCCAAATATCTTATGGAAATTCATGGAAGATCATTTTTTTGTGTATATTTATACTGATGAGACCACTGTCTCACATATGGAATGCATATTTTCATTCACTTTTTTTATTGAACATTAACTATTTTGTGCTTTCATGTTTACTAGTTTTGTTTTTATTGATTAATTTTTTTTTTTTGGCCAGATATTTTCTCCATATGGTTTTGTTGAAGAAGTCTACATTATTCTTGATGAAATGAAACAAAGTCGTGGTATGTTCACTATAATGAAGTGCTCTTTTTCTTTTTCTGCCTGCTATAGGATGAAGTAACTTTTGTTAATTTCCATGTTGAGAATTGATGTTTGTGGCTCATTATGTTTGCAATGTACGGCAGTGGTGGTTTTCAAATAAATAAAGTCAGCATAGCATTCTATTTGCTCACTTAGGTTAGGAAGTTATATGTTCTACAATATGTGTACTTAAATAGGGGTTTTCTTATAGGGTGAAATTAATTCTGAAAGAAGCAAGTAAACTATTGAAACGTATGATATATCTAGTAATTTGTTCTATCTGTAGAGGACAATCAATTAAAATCAAATGATGTGCTAAAATTCCAAAATTTTCTCTTGCATGAATGCATTGGTACTTGATAGTGCAATAATTTACCATTGCTTTCTATTGTTACATTTTATGCATAAATTTTTGGTTGAAAGTATTATGAGTGTAGAAACTTGATTAATTATATATTGACATGATGACATTTGGTCCTCTTTTTTAAGGATGCGGGTTTGTTAGATTTTCTCATCCAGACATGGCTGTTGCAGCAATCAGAGCATTAAACGGAACTTACACAATGAGGGTAACATTTTTTTTTCTTCCATGAATATATGTATTGCAATTTACATTGTATATGTGGAGGCTTCTATTATCTATTCATTCTTTTTATTTATCCTTTTTCCTTTGGTGTCACTGAAGGGTTGTGATAAGCCAATAGCTGTACGTTTTGCAGAACCTAAGAAAGTTAGGAATGGAGAAGCAAGGTTTTGCTCTGTTCTACTTATTTGTGAACTGGAATTCCTCATACCATTTCTCTTTTTTCATAACTGATCCTTTTAGTCAGCGTTTGGTATTATAATTGATAACCAAGTGCCCCATTCAAATTTCTCTCCAGGAACAATAAGATGTTTAGTGGCATGTCCTTTGGCCCCCATTCTCAAGAACCAGTTGTTAGGTAACTTTTTTCATGTTACTTCCATTCATTTTTGTTCTTGTTGACTGTATTTAAATTTTGTTTTTGTGGATATACGTACCAGGACAACAACCAACCTGGGTGATTCCATGGTGGGGCATAACCGGCCTAATGCACCTCATCTGGCACAACATTTCTCGTTAACTAAACAACCACAAGCAGTTTCTTCGGTGGCAAACCATGAACCTCCGCAGTTGTCTCAGATGCAGAATAGAAAAGCAAGTTCTCAACAATTTCAAGGTGAAGTTCATGATTTTCCAAGACAGTTGCATGTGATGCAACCATTGAAACAAACGCTAGAGCAGCACAAGTGGTCTCAGACTAGTGGACAACCGGTATTCCGAACCAATAATAATCTTAGCTAGTTAATTTGCAGTTTTTTTAGTAGTGCATGTTATATGTTGAGGTTTTTATTTTTTAATAACTTCTATCTATATGTCCCTTTTTTGGTGTTCAATTGAGTGTGGCCAGAAGAGTGCTTGCAGCATCTGAAGGGGTTTATTCAATAGAATATTATATTGCATTCTTTCTGCTTCATTTTTTTATTAAATTAAGAACTTTATCTATGTTATTTTTATGAAATGTTTAATGCAGCCTCTACCAACTGGAAGCAGTTCTCGGGAAGGTGCTTACAATATTCCCAGAGCTGCAGTGCCTGCAAATCCTCAGATGCCTGAACTTCCAGAATGTGATTGGAGTGAGCATACCTGCCCTGATGGGCATAAGTATTATTATAATTGTGTCACTCATGAAAGCTTGGTATGTTCTTTCGTTCACCCTTGTTTATTTTTCAGTCTTATATCTGTAATTTATGAGGATAAGGGCTTGAAAATTAATCTGCAGTGGGACAAGCCCAAGGAATATGGTTTGTTTGAGGAACAGTTAAAGAATGAGAGACAGCAGCAAACTCCTGCCCACAAGCTTCAGTCTTCTTCCTTGGTTCTCTCTAAGCAGCAACCTGCTCAAACACAAGAAATTCATTGCCAAACTCATGTTGACCATCAAAATCTCCAACTAGAAAAACTTGCTCTATCTGCGCCGGTGCGTATTGCTATTTTCTTTATCTTCCATTTTCAGTAACTTTTCTGTTGATTTATGAATGCGACTTTGGTGCCATGAAAAGACTTCTGTTAAATAATATTTTTTCCCATCTCATATGCATAGCAATGACAATGTGACATATCTTGTGAAGGTTGGTTTGTGAGGTTTTAATAGGACCTGCCATTAATTCACATAAGCACAAACACTACCAAAGTAATAACAGTAATGAACCAATGAAACAGTAAACCAGCAAAGAACAATCAGAAGCTTTGTTGAATAAAAATGGAAATGAGTTCATACACAAAAGGAGAGAGAAATCTCCATGATGCCTAGAATTCTCTTAATTCTTGCATAACAGAATACTAGCTTCCCTTTCCCACTAATAGGCTAACACTTGCCCAAATTACCCCTCTAACCAATTAACAATTTATCCAATACAAAAAGACTCGGCCTACCCCTGGTTCATGTACCCGGTTCCCCTCCTAGTATAGGTGAACCGAATGATAGGCTTATCGGGCCTATCAGGTTTCACGAAGAGTTAGTTTTATTTCCTTGTTCATATAACATGAATTATTGATTTGAATACCCTCAATTAGAACTTAGACTGGTAATATGATAGGCCACCCTTGACCTACGTGTATGCCAGGAAGGATAGAAGCAAAGAGAATGCCAAGTCAGCAGAGAAGGAGTAGAGTTAGTTAGAGGGGGAATTGTTGGGTATGTTGGGGTATACGATAGAGTCGTAAGCCTTAGTATAAAGTGTGTTTGGTTAGTGTGAGAGGGTGTGGATTTTGTCTAAGAGTTTATTGTATTTTGGAGAGAACCAAGCTCTCGAATTCTTGGTATTTCAATGAAAAGGCTGGCTGTGAATTGTTTAAGCTACTGAATTGATTGTTTTTAGCTTTGTCATTCTATGATAACATATCATAGTGGTATCAGAGCCCAGATCTAACATGGGACCTAAGCAAACTGCTCAGTTGGAAATGGTGGAGGAAAAGTTAGAAGAGGTTCAATTGGAGCTTCGACGGGAGGTGTCTGAGATTCGAGAACAGGTGCAACAATTTCCACAAGAATTGGAAGCATTTAGGGCTGATACACAGAGAATCCTAGGATTGGAGAAGAAGGTTGAGTACCTTATTGGTCACATTACGCAGCTACTGCAAACTTCAACTCGCACAGGAGCTGGGAGCACAAGTGAGGTGGAAGATCGGCATCGTAAGGCAGGCGACGGTGATAGTTCATCATCTCATATGTCGATGGGTGATTCGGCAACGACCTACCCTCCTCCAATGACGTCGACAAGTTTCCCAATTCCTCCGATGGATTCGCAAGGGGGACGAGATTTCAGACCGCCTAGGATGGAGCTACTGCTGTTCTCGGGAGAGAACCCCGATGGCTGGGTATTTCGAGTGGAACGGTATTTTCTACTGAATCGGCTCATGGAGGCTCATATGCTTGAGGCAGCCATCATCGGCCTAGAGGGAGATGCCCTGACTTGGTTCCAGTGGGAACATCAACGACGTCAAATCACTTCTTGGGCCACGTTGAAGCACTTGTTGTTGTTGCGATTCCGAGCGATACCAGTGGGATCCACAGCGGAGGAGCTACTATCGGCTAGGCAAGAGACGACGGTGAGAGCATATCGGATTAAATGGGAGGCCCTGGCGTCTAGGGTGGTTGGAGTTCCTGAGCATGTCCTCGAAGTAAGCTTCATCAAGGGTCTGAAAGAGGAAATCAAAGGGCCACTGCATGTATTGCAACCAACGGGCCTAGCCCACAGAATGGAAATGGCCTAGCGTATTGAGGAGGGTCATCAATTGATAGGGTTGGGCCTTCATTAGAAAGGAGGAAACGTTAGGGCTACTCCCAGCGAACTTGCCATACCAAGATACACGCCCATGACCACTTCGTCAAGGAGTTCAGCCGTGCCTTCTCCAGCTAACTTCGGGCAGTCGAGTGGGAATACAGGGATCCCGACAGGGACCCAAACTAGCACTCCTGTGCAGCGACGATTGACGAAAGCGAAACACCAAGATAAGAAGAACTGTGGGGTATGCTTTAAATGTGACAAAAAGTTTCATCGATGACATATGTGAGCAGAAAGCCTTGCAAGTGATGCTGGTCGCCGATGACATTGAAGGATCAGAAACTCAAGATTCCCCCCACCCAGCCCTGATTCAAGTGTTGAAGCAGTGTCCGAGGAGCAATTGGCTATGTTGTCACTGAATTCTCTTGTAGGGATCTCATCGGCTCACACAATGAGGATATCAGGCACAATAGCCAAACACCCAGTGACAGTGCTCATCGATAGTGGGGCAACCCGTAATTTTATCTCTAACGAGTTGGTGGAGGCATCTCAGATTCCAATTACAGCAACCACTTCCTATGGCGTGCTATTGGGGACTGGAGGCAGGGTTCGAACTGAGGGCATTTGTGCTAACGTTGAGCTGGAGTTGGGGTCCTTGCGAGTGGTAACAGACTTCCTACCGTTGGAATTGGGAGGTGCCGATGCAATTCTGGGGATTCAATGGTTAGGGACATAGGGGAATATGCAGGTCAACTAAAAAACGATGGTGATGAAATTCGAATTAGGGGGTTCCTGGATTACATTACAAGGTGTCCCCAGTTTATGTAAATCTCAAATCTCTCTAAAAGCTTTGATTCACTCAGTCCAGCAAGAATGGCAGGGGTATTGGATTCAGCTTGGCTCCTTGACAGTCGACCAAGCTAAGGGTCAAATCGAGATGTCACCAGAGGTGGTCGAATTGTTACAGCAACATGATTCCGTTTTTCACATGCCAGTGGGATTACCTCCAAAACGATCCCATGAACATCATATTACCTTGAAGGAAGGGGCAGGTCCGACCTGTGTTCGCCCTTATCGGTATGCACAGATCCAAAAGGATGAAATAGAGAGGTTACTGGCATAAATGTTGCAAGCAGGAATAGTTCAGCCGAGCACAAGCCCCTTTTCGAGCCCGGTGCTCTTGGTGAAGAAAAAGGATGGCAGTTGGAGGTTTTGTGTGGACTATAGAGCTCTCAATAGAGAGACGGTTGCAGATAAATTTCCCATTCCAGTAATCGACGAGCTCCTTGAGGAACTCTACGGGGCACAAGTGTTCTCTAAATTGGACCTTAAGTCAGGATACCACCAAATAAGAGTGGCAGCAAAGGACGTAGAAAAGACAGCGTTCCGAACACACGAAGGGCACTACGAATTTTTAGTGATGCCATTTGGTTTGACCAACGCACCGACAACCTTTCAAGCTTTGATGAACGAAGTGTCTAGTGAATTTTTGCAAAAATTCGTACTCGTTTTTTTATGACATTCCCATCTATAGCATCAATGGAGCAACATTTACAACACCTAGAAATGGTCCTCACTCGCCTCAGCCAGCACCAGCTAAATGCAAATAAAAAGAAATGTTTATTTGCTCAATCTAAACTTGAGTACTTGGGACACATCATTTCAGAGGAAGGGGTTTCAACCGACCCGCTCAAACTCGTTGCAATGTCCCAATGGCCAGTTCCGAAAACTATCAAGGAGCTACAGGGATTTCTTGGCCTTACTGGCTATTATAGGAAATTTGTTAGAGGTTTTGGGCAGTTGGCAAGACCTTTAACAGATCAATTAAAGGAGGATGCGTTCAGCTGGAGCAAGGAGGCACGAGAAGCATTCTTACAATTGAAGCAGTCCATGTGCGAAGTCCCAGTTCTAGCCTTGCCCAATTTTTCAGCTCCATTTGTAGTAGAGACTGATGCATCTGGCACTGGGCTTGGGGCTGTTTTGATGCAACAGCAGCGTCTGATAGCTTATTTCAGCAAGGCTTTATCACCCTGGGCTCGTTGTAAATCAGTATATGAGAGGGAACTCATGGCAATGATGCTAGCCATACAAAAATGGCGCCCTTATTTGTTGGGACGCCAGTTCATTGTTCGAACTGATCAAAGGAGCCTACCGTATTTACTTGAGTAGCGAGTGGTAGCAATAGAACATCAAAAATGGCTAACGAAATTGTTGGTATATGATTTTCAAATACAGTACAGACCGGGACTTGAGAACAAAGCTGTCGATGCCCTGTCAAGAATTCCTCCAGTGATGGAGTGCCAAGCCATTTCGGTGCCCAACCTAGTTTCTATTCCTGATTTGAGGGACCATGTCGCTACTGACCCTATTTTGTCCAAGATCATTCAGCAACTTCAAGCAGGGAAGGCGTGTTCTGGATACTCATTCAATCAAGGTTGTTTAAAATTTAAGGGCAGGTTGGTTATTCCCTCTTCTTCACCTTTTATACCGTTGCTATTGCAAGAGTATCATGGAAGTAGCGTGGGGGGTCATGCGGGGGCTTTTCGAACATTCCAAAGGGTGGCTGCCGACCTCTATTGGCATGGAATGAGGAGAGATATACAGAAGTTTGTAGCTGAATGTCACACATGTCAGCAAAGTAAATATTTGGCTCAATCCCCGGCTGGTTTGCTACAGCCCCTCCCTATACCGGAGCAAGTATGGGATGATATTTCAATGGATTTTATAGAGGGCCTTCCACACTCTCATGGATTTGACTCCATCCTCGTTGTAGTTGATCGCCTTTCAAAATATGGACATTTTGTCCCTCTTCGACATCCATATACAGCAGCCACAATCGCTTCAGTTTTTGTTAAGGATGTGGTCAAACTCCATGGCATTCCAAGATCTATTGTGACAGATAGGGATAAAATCTTTCTCAGCCTTTTTTGGATAGAGTTATTCAAGTTGCAGGGCACGATGCTTAAGCATAGCTCAGCCTACCATCCACAAATGGATGGCCAAATCGAGGTACTCAATCGGTGTTTGGAAACTTATCTTTGCTGTTTTGTGAGTTCTAAACCATCACAATGGGTAAAATGGTTAGCATGGGCAGAGTATTGGTACAATACTTCTTATCACTCTGCAGCGGGTATGATGCCTTTCAAAGCCTTGTACCACCGAGATCCACCACCACTACTCCGATTTGAAGGCAATTAAACAATTGTTTCTGCTGATGAGCACAACCTGCGGGCTCGTGATGAGACTTTGGACTTGCTGAAACTGAATTTACACCGTGCCCAACAAAAGATGAAGCATCAGGCGGACAAGAAGAGAAGGGACATCGAGTATATGGCTGGGGATCGAGTTTATGTGAAACTCAAGCCATATAGGCAGCAAACATTAGCCAGGCGGCGGAATCAAAAGTTGAGACCTCTGTTTTTTGGGCCATTTCAGATTCTGTCCAAGGTAGGGGGGACTGCGTACAAGCTACAGCTACCTGCAGAAGCCAAAATACATCCAGTCTCTCATGTATCTATGCTCAGGCCAGCCTTGGGTCCTCACCAAGCAGCGACCACTCTTCCCAAGGAATTGACAACAGAGCTTGAATGGCTCTTAGAACCTGAAACTGTTTTGGTTATGCGTCCAGGAACACATAAAGAACAACCTCAAGTGCTGATTAAATGGCTGCACCTGCCCGAGTTTGAGTCTACTTTGGAGAATTTCGCCACAATTCAGCAGCAGTTCCCAAGTTTCTACCTTGAGGACAAGGTGCGTGTTTGGGCCTGGGGTAATGATAGGCCACCCTTGACCTATGTGTATGCCAGGAAGAATAGAAGCAAAGAGAATGCCAAGTCAGCAGAGAAGGAGTAGAGTTGGTTAAAGGGGGAATTGTTGGGTATGTTGGGGTATACGATAGAGCGGTAAGCCTTAGTATAAAGTGTGTTTGGTTAGTGTGAGAGGGTGTGGATTTTGTCTAAGAGTTTATTGTATTTTGGAGAGAACCAAGCTCTCGAATTCTTGGTATTTCAATGAAAAGGCTGGCTGTGAATTGTTTGAGCTACTGAATTGATTGTTTTTAGCTTTGTCATTCTGTGATAACATATCATAATATTTGATACATAGCTTTATTTGCATTCCCTTTCTTCTGTGTCTCCCTTAACAAATTTTGATTAACTTATTAGATGTCTTGATATTGATTGTATGACCAAATTTGACACCAATAACCAACTGTTGTATTGTTTAAGATACTCTTGTTGATTTTATTCTCAAATGACTTTAGTGGATTTATTCTAGAGATCTGATTGTGTAGGAACTGGATCACGTGGAAGTGCAGTGAGGGAAAGTTCATGTCATTTTGCAACCATTGTTTCGAAGGTATCTGGTGCATCTGTGATTGATCTTCCTGAACCACTGAAATAATTATTTAGACAACAAAGGAGACAATTCTGCAGTGCTCTTTTAAAAACACTGTAGTTGGTAATGATTGTCATCTCAATCAGCTCTCTTTTCTTTCCCCAGCTGATAATTTCTATTAGAAAATAGTTTAGCAATCCAATTATGAAGTACAAAGATCAGCTCGATTTCCCTATTTACTTGTATTTTTTTTACCTTTCATTTATTAATAACATTGATTGATAAAAGGAGTATTTTTGGGTACATTACAATATTTGGTGCTTTCTCTATGTAAATGTATTTTTGGGTAAATGTAGTCGATGTGGGGTCTTTTGTCATGGTTAAAATGTAACACATTTTTCTTATTAATTTATGTTCAGCAGAATATATATAAAGAGATAGATTCTCACGCTTTTTCTATTTTTTGTGTATGATGTTTGTGTCTTTCATTTCTTGAATTAGAGAAGGCATTTGAGCAGCAATCTGAGCTGAGAACTACGGAGAAAGCTTTAAAAGGCATGCATATTAGGTCCAGGCAGAAAAAGATGGCCTTGGGTTACATGTGCAATTCAATATTTCTTATATTGTACATGTTTACCTAACCTGCTCATATATATATATATATACACACACACACAAATACACATGTTAAAGTGTGCCTTTTAGTTTATAGAACAAAATATTCTCTTTATATTTTCTTGCAGATTTGGATTCGATGGTGCAACACACAACAAGAGAGATGTCTTATAAGCCAAAATGTACGAAGTTCCCCACAAATACTAAGCGAATGATGCTGTCTTTCTTGTCTCTCTAATTATTATTGATTATTATGTGTTTAACTTTCATTCAAATGAGTGCTTCTCAATTTGTAATATATTCTGCTAGGTGACGTTATACCTGTTACTATGATTGTTTTACTAACTAAACCTTTTGGAGGTTGCACTTATTTGGCTTTAAATTATAGTCATCATTGTCCCAAACGGGTTCAATCGATAAGTTTTTAGGAAACTCGTGATGTTGAGATACGAAATTCTCACCCTGCAATATGTGTGCGTATATATATATATATATATATTTCTTTTTATTTGACTATAGTGGTGGTGGTGGTGGCTCTGTTTAATTGATAAGATGGACTTTGATGGCCATAATGTGTATGAGTTAATAGATGGAGAAAGGCCCATAATAGCTTGTGTAGTAGTCTGTGCCTTAAGGGATCGATCCGCAGATGATGATGCTGCTGGTGTTTGACAATTTCACATGGATGACGAAAATGCTAAAGTGGATTTGAGCCATAGAAACGGAACATAAAAGGTTCCCATGTCTCTATCAAGATCCTATTCGAGCTTTTATATGGAGGGTTAATTATTTAATTAATTTATTTTGAATGTGAAAGGGAGGGTTGGTGACCTGTTAGTTTTCTCTGCCATAGTTCTCAACTAGACCACCATTCAATGAACCAAATCCACGAGTGGATCCAATGGTATAAACAGGAAATAAAGGCATTTATCTATCAGGATTGAAGTGGGTCCCAATTGGGCAGTGATTGGAAGTTTTAATTTTTTTATTTTGACCAAATGGGATAAGAGAGAGAGAGAGAGAGAGAGAGAGAGAGAGAGAGAGAGTTACTCTAAAGGGGCATTAAATTCTCCACACCAAAAATCTGAGAGTTGTAGCCCCTTTCTCTGGAATTGTTTCTTTCATTTTTGATAGACAAAAATAGGAAAAGTTAACAAGTCCTAAAAAAAATTAATTGCTGGAAGGAGAAACTCCAACCCTCACAAAATCGAATCATGACTCTCAATGAAATCAATGCACATTCCTTCAACACATCAAAAACAAAGACATAGGACAAAGGAGTGGTCAGAAGAAATTAATTATAAGAAACCCACATTTACTATACTTGTTATCTTATCTTTATTTACATACCCCCAAACCCCACTTTTCTCTCTAGTATACCCCTCCATTCCTTTCTCCTCCTCATTCTCCAAAAAAAGAAAAATAACTAGCCACTCCCAGAGCTGGATTAGTCATCATCAGCATTTGGGTAATGTATATATAAAAAGAAAAAAAAGAAGTAAATTCTTAATTCTGAGCGGACCCAAGAAAAAGAAAAAAGAGTCACCACCGGTCAGCATGAAAAGTACATACCAGTAATTAATGGGGTTTCGCATCTGAACTGAACTACATAACTATATTATAATAACTATATAGCTAATTAAGCTAGACTACTACTACTACTACTACTAGTTTGTTCTCATGTTGGAGGTGACTATGTCTTGAAGAAGGCCATGGTCTGGGATCAAAGCTGGTCCTGGTGAAGGGTTGCAAAAGCGCCTCTCATGTAGAAAAGCAGCTGCTGCGTTTGTGGTTGAGCCATTATTATTACTGTTAATATGGCTAATAATATTACTGTAATTAGCAAAACTATTATGATTAGAGGGTAAAGAGGCTGGTGATGGTGATGGTGATGGTGATGATAACAAATGATGATGATCAGTCATGAACTGATACTGATGAGGCAGCTGGTGATGATGGCCACTACTTCTATGAAATGGAATATTGGCGAAGGCGGCGGCCGGATGATCGGCGGCGGCGGTGTGAGCGGGACGAGAAATGAGTGGGCTTGGATGTGTGTGTTGGCCTTCATAAGTAGTCACCACCACACTTGGGTCTGTGTACGATCTCTCAACTCGTTTCTTCACATTACATGAGGCACTGGTGCAACGATAGTAACTCCTATACATATACATATATATACATACAAATTAGTAATTATGAAGTGATAATTATTTGGTTAGAAAACCATGTTACATATTCATATAACTACCTGGGAAATGGGCTGTTTTTCACAGCTTTTTGGCCGTACTTTCTCCATCTGTAGCCATCTTCCAAATGATCAACCTCGCTCTTCGTCATAAACGCAAATCTGGGTTCTCTCTGTTTCTTCTGACTTGTCTTCTTCGCTTTCAACCTTATTCAAAAAACAGACCATTAATACTACACACGTCAACACTTGTATGTACACACACACACATATACAAAAAATAAAGAAACCCCTCATTTTTCAATTGCTAGTCTTTTAAAATAAAATCCCAAAAAAAGATGAGAAACCCCACTTTTATTTTGATCTAATATGAACTGGGCTTCTCTTAAAAAAGCAAATATGATTCTCAAAAACTCACTGTTTGTTGGTAGTCTTTGCCGGTTGCTCTTCTTCCTCGTCTTCCTCACCTTCATCTTCTTCTTCCTCTTCTTCTGGGTCCGTAGGTTTAGTCTGTTCTTCATTGAGAGCATCACTCGAAGCTGAAGAAATCGACGAAGTGTTTGGCGTTGCAGGTTGATTATTATTATTACTATTCAAGGCATCCGAACTGACCTCCTTTTTAGGAATAGTAAGAGGAGGAACAGCAGTAGTGGTAATGGTCGAAGTTGTAGTATTCGAAGCTAATAAAGCTGGAAAATCAAAGAATGAAGAAGGAGGAATAGTGAAGTAGTCATTCACACCCAGAAGCTCCATGAACCCTAAGGTTGACCCCTTATTTTCAGCTCCAAAATCAGAAGACGGCTCAAACGTGTATGTTGATGAGAACATTGGAAAAGAACCGTTTGATATTATATCAGAAAGCGACGAAGATCCCATCATGTTGTTATCTTTTGTAGTAGTAGTAGTAGTAGTATTACTCATCTCTCTCTTCATCTCCATATATATAGCTCAGTACGTATATAGTGTATGCTCCAACTTATCTTGCTACTGCAAATGATCTTTCATCAACGTCTCTCAAAACCCTTGGAAAAGAGACAAAAGATATGTAGAGAGAGAGAGAGAGAGAGAGAGAGACTGGTTATTGGGTTTGGAAGGAAGTGAGAGAAACGA